>NC_089205.1:14945488-15247155 GCF_963930695.1 Labrus bergylta | reverse complement strand
ACCAAAAAAGACAGCACAGGTCATTTACTCAAAAACACAGCATGTTAAAGCCCCTGTGAGCAGTTATTAGTTTGTAGTGAAACAGACTGAAATAAATGCTGAAGCCTCTCTATGACCTACAACAGCAATCAGTGAAATGATTCATCATTTCAATATAGTAATTTTTTATGTTTGTATCAGACAGTGAAGAAACGAGTTACAACATGCTGCAGAGAGAGCCTTTGTTTAAATATTGCACAACAACGATTCACTGTGAGGGATACATTCAACTGTATAGCAGCAGGATGAAATATTGAAATTTTCTATCATGAAACACCACAGGACCTGTGGACATGGAGAGATGGCAGAGTGGGGCTGCTTCAAGCTGCTAAGCAGAGAGCGCACTAGAGCAGTTGGGGGTTCGGTGCCTTGCTCACAGGCACCTCGGCAGTGCTCGGGAAGTGCCCTGGCGCCTCTCCAGCTATCAGACCAGCTTCCAGATTGGGTCTGCACCGGGACTTGAACCGGTGACCCCCCCGGTTCCCAACTCAAGTCCCTACGGACGGAGCTACTGCCGCCCCCTCTTTGTTCTGTTACATATCAGAAAACAAAAATTTGGGTCGCAATTTCTTTTGGAGGAGTTGGTGGTGGGTCCTGACGCTAAACCAGTAGAGAACCACTGTTGTCAAGGCATGCACAAGACAAGATCAGCTAAGAGATAGGAGGTACTGCTTTGTCCACAGGAAGCACCAAAACCATCACAAATCAATCCCTGAATGCAGAGCGGTGAGGGCATTTCAGAGAGCAGTAATGAATAGAATGATATCATCTCTGCTGCTCTTCCATTCCCCTTATTGTTCCAACTCTCTCTCTCTCCCCCCCCCCCCACACACACACAAAGACACTTTCTTTCTTTCTTAAGAAGATAATACTATAATTACATGTTGAAGAAAGTGGTGTTCATCAGGGCTTGCACCAATATTAACACAGCTCTGATGACTTAACTCACAGGGTTCCTTTAGGTCAGCGATGATTTTTCATTCCAGGATCCCAGAATGAGTACATTTGGTTCCACCCTGGGGACACACGGTCTAATTAAAACATTGCTACTGTGGTTAGGAACCATCAGAAACAAGCCTCTGACCCAGTTTCTTATTCTGACCAGTCGTTTAAGAAAAGGTTGCGTAAGGCTTATGAAAATCTCATCGAATTAGACCTTCAAATGCCACCAGAAGTGACGGTTATTCATGTTTCCAAAAATAAACTTCCTAAACCTCACATTTTTGCTCTCACTCCAACTCTCTCACGCACACATATTTATTTATTTCTCGTTGGACAAACCTCGCGCCTATATAGCCCAGAGGTGTGTCTCTATTTTCATTGCGGTCATAGATCATGAAACATAAAGTAAGAGTTTTCATTTTCTCTGCCCCTGTCTGATCTCTGTCGATCCTCTTAATCTGTTTGTCTGGTTATTTTCTGACTTCCTCTGTTATTGCTTCATCTCTTCATTATCTCCTGCCCTCCTGGCCTCACCACCAACGCCAACAACCACAACCCTGAATTATATTATTTTCTACCAGCTGTGCCTAATCAAATTTATCCCATCTCTTGCTAATCAGATAATAACAGAACTCTGTAATTTCATAATCCATGAAATCCCGCAGAATCTGTAAAGTGAGCATACTAATCGGCTTCCTTTGTACATTTCTTATAGTTGCGTTTGCCATTAGTAACCCCACCAACAGATGCTTTGATAATCTGCATCAAAAATAAAGTCACCTGAACACTAGGGAGACATAACTGCTCCAATCCTCCCCCCAGTGGTAAGGTAAAAACAATCTGGATATTTATTGTTTTATTTTACATGGAGAAATATGTTACCAAACACAATGATGCACATGTGTCAATACATGATGTATGGTAAACTGATTTAAAGTTGCCAGTTGGTGATCATGAAATGAAAACTATCAGCAACACACTACACTGGTAAAATACCCTGTTTACTAGCCTGCTTCTGTCAAGAGAACACCAAATTCATCCATGACATGCTTTCTGAACATATCTTGTTTAAAAAAAATAAAAAATAAGTAGGACATGTGCCATTGCAAGTTCTGGCCAGCCACAAGAACTTCTCCAATACTCATGTTAGTGTGAGCTTGTTAACTGCTGCAATGCATTTTATATCATTTGAATATAAAAGTCATGTGAGTATCGTCAATCTTCTCATCAAATTATTTGCATGAGAAGCAAAACAATGTTTTCTGTTTAAAAAAAAGAAAAGAAAAGAAAGAGGAACAGAAGCTAGCCGAGCCACAAGGAGTCCAGCTTGTTTCTCAGTCGATTAAGCATAGCGTTAAGAGTGGAAACAAGGGATATAGAGTAGATTAGTGGCCCTGAACATTCATAGAATTGTAACTATGAAATATTCACATAAAAGAAGAAAAGAAGAAAATAATTTGTTTTGGAGCATGTGTGCAGATTTGCATTAAATCATTTAACCACAATTATATTGTTCTTTCTATATATTTAGTGTTACGTTCCACATTAAAGGGTATTTGAGAAATGAATTACATTAGTGTAGTAGGCTATTAAAACCATAAAGAACTTTCACTTATCATAAAACGAAATATTCATAAAATACAACTTAAGTGTCAGGACATGCTTGCGTTTCTATACGGCCTTTTTTAAGTCCGCCTCCCTCACTTTGGGAACCTCTGACCGTGTCCGTGTCTGTTTTCCTTACAGACACAAACTGTATCAGCTTCTTCCCACATGCAGGTAAACGCCCCACCATGGCATCACGAGCAGTCGTCATAACGCATCCATCCGTTATTAGCAGCCTGTAATCCCGGAGCAGCGAGTTGTCAATAGACGGAGCAGGACACGGATACAGAGGAAAGGAGCCAGACAGGGAGAGGAGCCTGTAGGCGGATCGCCTCCCGGGACAAACCACCGCACAGTGTGAAAGTAACTGCAGGAGATGCTCACCGTGGCGGAGAAGGGCGCTCTTTAACGACAGGGAAAAGAGGGATGTGATTAGAGGCTGCTTTTCTCTCGGGATTTATTTATTTTGTCTGGAGCTTGCCTTTTTTTTCTTGACCTATAACGCCTCTATCTAGCGTGCAATCCAGCGGGCAGCACGCGCTGTTGTCCGCGACAAGAGAGAGGTCAAGACAAAGTCACTTCAGTGGCACAAAAGAATAACTTCAATTTACCACCCTTCTTTGATACTTTCGCATCTTTCCTTTCCCTCATTTGCGCACTTATTACTCGATTGCTCTACTTGAGGCGGATACTCTTCTATGGCAAGAAAGGATTAATATTCTGCAACCAAGTCCACACTAAAAGCAAAGGGCGCGGAATGAGTGAGATGGTGATGCTGGTGCAGGAATGACAGCTGCTGAATGGGGGAGCATGGAGCATCTATAGGGGAGCTTTATGTTGAGACCGGCTGAGTAGCCGAAAACGAAGAACGTGCCCGGTATCACCGAGTGGAGAGAACGTTTTTCTCACTCTCCCTATCCGTTGCTTTTCCTCCACTCTCAAATTACAACCTCAAATTCCCACGACTGCAGCGTGAAAAAAAGATTGGTATTTTGCTTTAAATGGCCAATTAACGGAGTCTTAACGTAACGCGGGGCGCTCATGCGGAATCCAAATGAGTGCGCAACGCGGCGGTGCGCCGGTTTAACGGCGTTTTTTCCACGCTCACACTTCGGTCCCAGTGGATCAGCGGTGGACACTGGGCTGCTTTAGGTTTCAGGCTACCACCAGTCTTGTACCCGTACCATAGGCTTTCATGCAAACTCATCGGAAACTCAATTAAAAAGCCTTTGCTTGCCCTACCACCTCTCTAGGAGCCCGGCAGCGCATCCATCCCTGCAAGGTGCAAGACCCTCTAAAAAAGTGGATATGATTTCTTATTTGGTTTGCAAATCTACTTGAGCAGAAAGAGGATTATTTGACACATTTTTCCAGAGTGGAGTTCTACACCTGGCTTGATAACCGGAGGGGAAATAATCTCCACCTAACCGGAGTCGAGGAGGAGAGGGAGCAGCTCAGGTATGACTGTCTCCTTATCTACTTTTTCTCGTCTGTCTTAATATCGCACAATTTCCTCCCTCCGTCGCCTTCTCTTTTTTCGTGTCTCCTCACTTATTAGTGGAGGCTGAGTTGTAATTTTGGAAGAGCCGAATTTAGTTCATGAACGCACACATGCTCACACGCACGAACATACGAGAGGAGAAGGCAGATGGGGAGATAATGGCGCTGGTGTTCTCGCTCCAATACGATTTAGAGATGCTGATATCCCTTTTCTAGATTGAAGACGGGAGTGAGGCAAGGGAGGACATGTGCGAGAAGCTGAAGCGGTCGTTAAATATTGGAAGTGGGAATAAATGGGTCTGAAATAGATGAGGAGATGAGATATGGCTAAAGGGTATCATAGGAGCAAAGATGGGATGTAAGAGCAGGTGGATAAAGCAGCATGGGGACATGAGGGGGCAAAAAGAAGTCAAGGAGTTTACAGGGGAATATGTGATGGTGGAAGGAAAGAAAAAGGTAAAGAAAAGATAGGAGAAGATTTCTAAATCATTTGGAGGAAGCAATAAGGGAAAGAGGGGAGCAGGACTTGGGGAGCCCAGGCATGCGGGGTAAAGAGACAGGAGGGAGTTAGAGGGAACTGTTAGGGGGTGAGGGGCAGAGGAAAGGGTGCAGGGTTGGAATACAGAGAAGGAGCAAGGAGGAGAGGCTACTTCTGGTGATAAGAGGGAGTGAGGCTGTTAGGGGAAAGAGAAAGGAGAGGAGGGGGACATAATGGCAGGTGAGAGGGAGGACTGCTGTAAAGGTGAGGAGAGAAAATGGGAGAGGAAAGGAAAGGAAGATACAGGAAAGAAAACAGAGAAAGAGAGAGCAGGTAAGCTCTAACAATAGCGTGCTGGAGGCCAAGTGTAGAATACTCTTACAGAGCTGTGCTGTAGCTACTGTGTGGTATTATCCAATGGATTGCTGCGTAATGGTCGCTGCAGCTGCACCTGCACCGTGGAGACAGAGGAGACGCAGAGAGTGATGAGGGGGAAACCACAGCCAACTATTTAGTGTGCAGCGTCAGCTCAACAGCTCGTCTTTACCTTGTAAATATTCTCCTCCTTCCTAAGAGCCACATTTGCATTTTGATGGGGGTGTTCAATAGCCCTAAGCCTCCTCAAAACACATGTACACATGCAAGAGTAAATGATTTTTTGAAAAGAAGTGCAACGCTGATTTTCCTGGTCCTGTCTCCAGATGTGTATACCTGTGGCTTAGCTGAAGCCCTGTTTTTCAATTTTTCCATCTTTCCCACCTCAATCTTTTCATTTTTTCATTCTGCTTGTATCGACGCATCATGTTTGAATTTGGCTCGACATAGTGTCCAGGCAGAACATTTTGCAATTTCATTTGGGATTTTAATGCAAATTACATCCAATCTTTATGCTGATGATTGTAATTGCAGTTTACTGTGCTGTAATGCAAAGTGAAACAGCGGAATCATAAAGAGCACTTGCTGTCAGTTTGTATCATGACCCCATTTGCACTAGAACATTTAAATCGTATAAACTCAAATACCGACTGAAGATCTGATTAAGATTTAGCTTCGAGCTTCAAACAAATATGCCAAAAACAAGAAGACTGACTTTTCCTCCAAACCAACATAAAAATACATTTCAATCATGCCTGAGTAATCAGGAGTGGATGCACTCCTGGGGTGTTCTGTAATGAGCCATGCTTTGACTCTCTGAATTCTCCTTGTTACTTGCATCTTTGCCAGTATGCACACAGTATTCTCAGGTAAAGCTCATGTTCTGGACAAGCTCTTAGTTCAGTTGCATCTTCCTATCCCACACATTAATATCACTATACATGAGTAAACAGAATTTTCATGCACTGCCATGGAAACAGATTTCTCAGAGGCGCTTAAAAATAAATCTAAAATTGGATGAAGTACGTCAGGGAGATGCTGTAAGGTCAATCTTTTTTATTCCTATTTGCTAGTGGCATTACATACAGCGGATTTTTGTAGGAGGAATAGATATGTAGTAACTCCAAAACAGAAGACGTGACTTTCTTGAAAAAAATTGAATATATATATACGTGCAGGAAAACACTCTAATAAAAAACACTATTGTTTTCAAACCCAATGTCTCCGCACAATGATTATAAATAACTAAAATTTGACCTGAAAAGTCATAGAATAAATGGAGGTTCTTTATTTGAAAATAATTTCAAATTAAAGTTTTTTAATTGAAGTATTTTTTGATATGGGGACAATTTTTTTTTCATATAAAAATATGGGTTGAACTTTCTTTCACCCAGAAATGCTGAAAAGACAGATAATCACTTCTACGTTAACAAACATGACATCATTAGCAGCAGCTGGTTAACTTAGTGTAGCAAAAAGATAAAGTAAGCAGCTATTCTAGCTTTTTCCAAAGCGTATCCAACAAATTCATACAAAAGTGGGACACCCAACTGGATGCCAGCCAATTTTGTCTTCAGTATCAAGGAGGCCCAGGTTGCATTAGCCCTGATGGGTTTATGAGCACATGAAGTGAAACGTTACCCACTCACTTCAGTGTTTACTGTTTTACAGTATGCCCATTTCAAGCCCCTCTACTTCAGAACCCACTGGTTATTATCTGAAGCAATATAGCCTCTGGAAGCAACAACCAACCTTTCAGGTTTCCTGTGTAGGTGAGGGATAAACAACTTCCAGGCAAAACTTTCTTTTCCTTGCTCTGCGTTATTTACAGTCCGACGAGCACCTTAAAAAGGCAGAATGGTGTTGAGAGACAACATCTAAGAAGGGAGTATTAGATGCACTTGCATGGAGTGAGCGGGTTGTTGTAGCGGAATTGGAACCCTGACAGCATGTCCAGAAGCGGAGGGGTCTTATCTACTTTCCTTCATGATAACTCAGTCACTATACATTATCCTGCTTATTACCAGTTACTTACTTAGGAAATCAATCATTTGAAACAAAATATAGACTCAGAAATCATTTAATTGATTTAAAAATGATCTACTTATTCGGCTAAACAAATAGTTGGTTGGAATCTACAGTTAAGAGCTGTGTCCAGAGCAACGGTTAACTCTGTAGCCTTCACAGAATGAGCTAACTAAGCTGCAATTACGCACCTTAAACTGAACACTTCCCCTGATGCTGAAGTAAGACAAGGTGAACAGATCTGCAAAAAATCTGCGCAGTACCTGACAGAGTTTTTCTGCCTCCTCTTACTCACAACCTGTTGACATTTGATTTTTCTGCACCAGTATTTAAACACAACCATTGCAGGTTATGTTATGTGTTTATTTGAAGTGTAATTTTCAGTCGTGTGGATTTCTCTGTCATAGCGTACACTTTTGCGTTTTGTGACCTCAGCCCTTCGTTGCTACCATTCTTCTTACCCCAACCCAACAAACCCATGTCCAATTAACTGGACTTCATCCCACATATTGATAAGATTACAGTTACAGTATTTAACACAGCCGGTTAATAACTGTAGATAAATCATTGTTGGATTACTGGCAATGACTAATTGCATTACAGCGGATTGCATTCTGTCTCTCTTTGCTCTCCACGCAGCTTGGTTTTATGCACACAGTCAAAGCCCGCCAAAACACTACTGGGCAATACTATTTGGACTCCAGACTGAAGTTATACCCCTTCCAATACCAAAATCTGGTCCTTCACCTACAAGTTCTACAATTTTATGCAGAATCTGTAAATAGAGATAAGAAGCTCATGTGTGCATGGGGCATCCAAAATCAACCACCTTAACGCCCACTGTGAGGCCCAGTTGAAGTCTACCTACCCATGTTAGGCCCGTGTAAGCCACACTTAGATGTGTTGCCTTGGAGACAATAATGTTTTTATCAGGTTATTAGATGCTGTTAAGCAGATTCTGTCATTATACAGAGCTCGTCAAGCTGTTTACAGCCTTTGTGCTATAGGCTAAGCTGCTGGGCTGAGCTACATATTTGGATTCTAAAGTGGTATGTTTCATCTAAGTCTCAGCATTAAAGCCACAAATGGATTGAGTGAGGACTGACTGGATTGGATGTCTCACATATACAGCACAACCAGTTCTAAGCTGAGAGCAAAAAAGGCAGAAATTTCCTGCAGATTTGAAGGCCAGACACTTATTTGACCCCGATTTCCAGTATGAAAACAGGCCGTGAAAGTGGCGCTTCATGATCCTTCTGGCTTACTGGGGCTTAGGCTGAAGGTTTCAGAAAACATACCAGAGGGATAACCGGGGCAAGAAGGCGTGAGAAACCTGCCGTCCAACCTTCCTTTTATTTAAAACCAACACAGTGAGGACATACACTGCCGCCTAAACACTCTGGTAGCTGTAAGTCAAGTTAGCAGATGCAGCAGAGGTGTGAGATTAAGGAGATATTGCATGTAACGATGAAGGAGTGACAGTCCCATAACACTTCCTCTGCTACTACGGGAGCTGACAATGCATGGTGGTTTGTCATGTTTACAGTTTATTGAGCTGTGTGGAGTCAAACAAATGAAGAGTTAGGCTTGACTCTAAGGACACTTTTCCAGGTTATTTATAAGCATGGAATCAATTTTAAAGCAACATGATCTGGGACTTCCTCTTTTAATAAAGCCATATAATGGATTTAACAATTTAAAACCCTTGGTCCAGTGCTGTCTGTGTGGCACTGACTCTTCAGTAATCACGATTTCCTCATAAAGTCTCATTGGTTAGAAAAAACATTGGGCACAATGTAAAACATCTTTCATTCTGTCGGCATCAGATTGAATAATGAGGCTGACGGAAAGTGTAATTTCTGGGGGGGTTTGAGTCTAATTGATGGATGTGTCTGTAAGGCCAGAGAGAGACAGCGCAGGAAAAGAAATGGAACTCACACCGAGAAATTCAATGAGTTTTTGGGGAGAGAAGGAAAATGCAGTTTCATCTCAGTGGGGTTGTGATGTATGGGTCTGCAGGTACAAATAAGGCTCGTGCAATGTGTTTCTCACTCAATATAAATTCAATGTGTGAATTTACACATTGCCGTATGGTTGCAGTAAGGGGCCTTCTATTTGCAAGATGGAGAAAAAAGGTGATGTTTCAATGATGAAAGACCAGAAACCCTGAAGAAAAGATGGATAAAAGGAAGAAGGAAAGATGAATGGAGCATAGGGGACTGTTGGGGAGGAATTGACCTTTACTCAACAAGGCAGGTCAATTAAGAAGCAATCCCGTGTTTGAGGGGAGCAAACAAAGGAGAAGAAGGAGGAGGAGAGATGAAATGCATGAGCAGTAAAGACAGTAGAGAACGGTTGCTGAGAGAGGAGAAAGAATAGACGACACTTTGAAGGAAGAGGAGATGAAGAGGAAGAAGTTTAAAAGATGGAAAAAAAAAAAGAGGCACATAAGGTGAGAATATTTCGCCACGAAGCTCTAGGTGTTAAGTCTGCGATAGGACGACACGCTGTTTTATAGTATTAATGTCCAAAATATGTCATCATGATGTTCTCAACACTGCGACATGCTGTCCACTACAGTAGGGGTTTAAATGTTGACACACTCTCTGTATGCATGTGTGTGTGGCTGCGCGTGTGCTTATGTGTGGCAGCAGATGCCGGTTCAGTGGCGCAATCCCACCTCACTGCGGGAGAGTGGGTGAGAGATAGTGCAGAAAGATAAGAGAGCGAGAAAGAGAGAGTCTGTGTGAGCGAGACAGAGATAGAGAGAGAGAGGGAGGGAGAGAGAGAGAGAGAGAGAGAGAAGAGGTGAAGAGAAGGATGGAGGGGAGGTGCCATGAGAAAGAGAGCAAGGTGTGCTGAATGCCAAGTAGCCTGCTATTAGAATGGTGCTGTGTCGAGCAGGCAGGGGCTGGAATAAAACACAGCTCAGCTAAATCTCAGCACTCTCTAAGTTTCCAAACTTCCTCTCTTAGAAAGACAGATTCATTACCTTTTGTTTTCTTTCTTCAACTGGTGACAGATTTTGCTGATTTATGACAGCGTTTTTCTTGTTTTTTGTTGTATGTTTTAATGACAACAAAATGGGAAGTTGAAGATTTATTGAGACTGTATGCACCAAGAAAAACTGAGCATTTGAAAAGGGTACCTACATATATTTGCCAAATATGTTTCCTACTTCTACAAAGCCGAGAAGTCTGACCAGCTTACATTTATCAGGTGAAGCAGCATGCACACCAGCCTCTTCAAGTCATACAACATGTATGTATATAATTAAAAACTTCCCTAAGGGGGCCCCATATGACAGCACTCACTCTCATTGTCCTGCTGAATGTTGGTGGGAGGGCCTCAACAGACTCTAGATTACATTTATCAGACAACTACTCAAAAGCGAAAGAGAGGTAAGGCACAATACCATCTGCATCATATCACAGCAAGGCATTTGTGCTATTACAAAAATATTGGAGTTGTATTTCATTTTTTGCCCAGAGTTAATACATGCTAATTGCAGCATAAAGGCCAGTTTTGAATGTCTTGATGATTTAAATGGGGGTTGCAGTCAGAACTATATTCACACGTGAGGGATTTTGTATATTTTGTTTACCCAGCTGACAACATGTTGTTTGTTGAACAGACACATGAAATATTAGATGCCTCTTCCTGGAACAAATTAGAAACCCACCATTAAAACAAAGTGCTTTAAAGCTAGGATGGGAAGAGTTAATTTAGTTGGCCATGACTGGTGAAAACATTAGTTCTTATTCTTCCCTATGACAACTGTCTAGACACATGTCTAGAGTTTTACATATATCAGTATAAATGTGGTTTTATATAAGCATATTTTATTACTGCAGTGGCTGACTGGTACTTCTCATTAATAATAAATAGCAATGGTAAAGGCGTTCTGACTGTCACTGTTTGGTGATTTACTGTTTGACCAAATTAGTAAAGCGTGGATGCTAATCCAATCAGAACAATTTAAGTCAGAAATAAAAAAAAATTTAAGCTAATTTGGGAGACTTTGGTTTATAAAGTAATTTGTGTCGGACATAATTTACATAATTTCAGATAATTTTTTTATATTTTGTTTTTTCACATATTTTACCAGTAATGCATTAGGATATTGTAACACTGATCAAATGAACCCGGACTTTGGGGTCAAGCGTACTCATATCCAGGCCCAGAGTTCGGCGAGCTACCACCTGATAATAAATCATTTTTGTGTAGTTCCCTATTATACACACTTATACATATGAAAACATCAGATAATACTTCTAAATATATGTGATTCAGATAGATGACCACTTTCTTTATAAGTAGTTCCCTGGTTAACTGATAAACGAGCATCTGAGTGTTAGAGACCTCTATTTTAGTACAAATTACAGTGTCATTAGTTTCTCTTTTTCCACACTGTCAAATGAAGTGATACATCAAACTGAGAATTGACGAAGTAGTCCCTCATTAGTTTATGACAAGATGCTAGTTCTTACTGGGGGGTTTACAATTAGTATCTCATTAAGCGATCATAAAGGTTAATATCCAAGATAAATGAATGATGCTGAAGCCTAAAAAAGTCTAATAAATGGACTATGTGTCAGTGTAAGCATGCTTCAAATTTAACCCTGAATCTTTGTGGAAAGGCAATAACTCCTAATATGAACTACTTCCCCACAGGGCAGAGTATTTGACACAGTTGAAATATATCTGTGACATAAAATAATACGCCTCCAATTATTGGAGCCTAAGAAGAGAATGTAAAAAAATGTAAACGGGAAAAGTTAATAATAGGGTACAAACGATTTCCCCTTTTTTTTCAGCTAGGTAAATTCTCTCAATGGATTAATCATGTGCAGATGGGTTCAACACAGCAGGAGGGGTGGGCAGTAATAAAGGCACAGTCTTTGGCAAACACTTGTTCATCTGATGTCTCCAAGCAACACTCGAGGTGTTAATGTTACACTTCAGGCGCGAGAAACAACCCTGAAAAGACCGTTATTAAATGAACACCTTCCCATGGTGTGTAAAGGGTGTTTATCATTTGATAATAAACACATACTATTGGCTTGAGACGTTAAATAGCATGTAAACTGGTAGTATTTGGATTTGTAGTCAAACTTAAAGGCAGGGTTGGTAATTTTTCTCCAGATACACTTTTTTAAGATTTTGTTTGAAATTGTCTTTAGGTCCTGAAAGAAATTAATAATTAATGTGCTCTGAAAAAAGAACGACAAAAATCCGTCATCTGTAGCAGATTTAAGCCTGTAAAAGCTTCGACCAATGACTGCCATGAGGTACCAATTTCATGAACCAATCACGCCTCCCTGTCTCTCTGCTCGTTATCTACCCCTTGCGTGCACTAGCCCACACTCAAAACGCGTGACAGAGTTTATACTGCGAGTTTACTTACCTAAGCTCAATGAGACAAGAGACAACAGTGCTCGTGCATGTAAGTGAGGGGCGTGGCTTTAGAGGGAGCACAGAGGGGAGGGGGGCGGGTGTTGATGGAGCACTGAGGGAATGCTACTTTCAAAATCATGCTAGTTTGTGAAAATGACCAACCCTGCCTTTAAGTTAAGACTCATTTGAAAAGTATTTTAGTTGATTTCATTGTGTATAATTTGTTGAGCATCAATTCAAGACTTTGCACCAATGTGAGCTTGACCTGAGGAACACAAAACCGTTGCTTTTTGGGGACTTTGCTGTTGAAGAACAGATTCCAGATCCTTTTTTTCCCCTTGTTCTTATGAATCTGGTTTATTAGTTCCCTCTCAGTTTTATATTAAGGAAAGCATCTTGTATAGAAATAGCTTTGTGTGGGTGTTTGTGTTAGTTTAAAAACAAAGGTGGGAGGAACGACTGAAGGTCTTGCAGCTTTTATTGTATCACTGATGAGAAATAACTTTGGCTATATTATTTTAAAATTCATCATATATTATTGATACATGTATCACAATGTATCATAAGAGGGTTTATATAGCATCCAGTCTTGCCTCTAGTATAAAACATGCATACCCTCTTCTGAAGTCACATATGTAGATGACTGATCACAATGATTCTTCCTCTTCTTCACCTCCTCCTCCCCTCTCTATAGTTGAACAGTAGTTCTGTGTTTGACTGTGAGTCAGTCCTTCTCTTTTGTATCTCTGTTTGTAACTGTACCTCTCGCCCCTCTCCCCTGTAATTGTCTTGGTCTGGGGTGACGGAGCAGATCTGACAAGCAAACCCAGATAGTGAGTGGAGATAGATTGAAGAGGAGTGTCTGCTCTCTTCTCTATCTCTCCTCATCTATTACTCGCGTCTGACAGAAGCAGTGCCGCGTGATGGATGGATGCCTCGCTCTGTCTCTATTCACTTCTCGCTCCCTTCACTCTGGTTTTGCTCTCACTCACTCACTTTTCTCCACTTGGTTTCGCTTCATCATCACGTCACTTTCTCATTCTCATCTTTTTCTTATTTGTCCTTATGCTTACTCTCTTCTTACTCACTCTTTTTCCATCTTTCTTTCTTTCTCCAAGAGGTACCGACATTACTTTCTCTGATATCATCTGCTGTTTGCAGGGGTTTAAATGATAGTGTATGTGCTACTGAGATCCACCAAAAAAATTAATTATCAGGGCATAGTCATCTATCATTCTTTGTTTGTTGTTCATTTTTGAGTCTGCTATGTCTTACAGACAAGGAGGGTGTGCTATCTGTGCTCATATTCAATTCTCTAAACTGAGTGCTGCAGGCGAAGTAGATAGACTTTTCAGTCGTAAATAAGCACAAAGCAGTGCAGGGCAAACATATCCCAAAGGAAGCCTTAATTAAAATTATTGGAGGTAATGCAACTTTAAAGACATTCTGTGTCATGCTAATACAGAGAAAAACATTCTGCAGTATAGCTTCCTTATTTTGTGGCGATTTTCTTTCTTTAGATGCACTTTGATCCATTGAAACATCATGGAAGATAGGTTAGAGTTCACCCAGGGATCCTTTTCCTTTGGTGACCCTGTCCAGCTGTAAATATGTATGATATCCAATGACAGTGCGGCGTCAGACTGTAATTGTTATGGCAAGAGCCGGAGGTGCTTGGATAGGATTTGGACAGCCTCTCGTCAATCTCCACTCGTGAATCGCTGTCAGTGTGGATGTCTTCCATCAAAACTGCTGTGTGATATCTGCTTGTTCACTCCAAATCTATTTTGGAACATGTCTGACGCCTGCCATCCCAGTGTGCAAGCGGGTAACAATAAATAAATGACTGAAAGGGGATCAGGGTGTAAAACCTGATTATGCTGATCTGTTAACAAATCCCTTCATCAGTCTTTAGTACACTGCAGTATATTGGCTCTGGATAGCCACAGTTGTTGCACACATTGCAGCAGTAACACAGTCACATTTACTCAGTGGTTTTCTAGTGGTTAATTTTACATGCTGAGTACAAGACAAAGTCCTAGGAATTTTGAAATGACCGTATAGAAAAAAAAAAAAAATTGTACTGAGTACAAAAGAAAGAAAAATGGCCTTGGTCTTCATTGTCATATTTAATTGGTGAATTGAAGGGAATTTGCTGATGGTTTATTAATTTCCTGATGGAGAGGGTAGAGTCTGAAAGAAATATATTAACCCCCCTGAGTGTGAAGGGCGATCACTTCCAATTATACACCAGATGTAATCTCACGTCTCTTTGTTTACTATCCAGAGCTCACTCTTTCTAAAGTATTCTCCTCATCCCCCTGGTGTGTATGAGCACACTGACATGTGTGTGTGTGAATGAAGGTTTCCTCTGGCAATTTAGCCCGACGTAAATCTCAAATTTTAAATGAATTATTTATTACAAGCAGAACCAAAACTGGCAGCGTTTTTTTTTTTCCAGGCTTGACCGGGTCTTTTTATGTAGCATGGCACGCATGTATGTGCAGGATGCCAAGAATATTTGTATTACAGAAGACCTCATTACCTCATTGCTCAGATACACCACAGTATTATGACCATATCAAGAGTGAGCACAATATTAACTCAATAATAAAATGTGAAACATCAAAAAGACATTTCAATTGCTGCAAAGATTGTGAAATATGCAATGAATACCATTCGTATTGCAACAAGAAACAACAAAACCAATGAAGGCCTGAAACACACAAACTCTAAAGAAATACAGAGAAAACTTTCAAATCTGATTTTTTATTAGATCATGTCACTGACGGAAGAGTCTGTCTTATTATTTTTGTTGCAGCAGTTTTAACACTCAAACACACTCCCCCCCCAAAAGATGCAATTTTTAGTTCAAGCCCGTCATTTTCAACAGAAAGATCAGTGGAAGTGCCACCTTGCACCACTTTAATCACATTCGCAACATGTAATCAGATATATGTCTGTGTGATCATCTGGACAATATGAGTATTCTCTTTTTACTTTTCAAAGCTTTTATCAGGCCCCAAACTGCTGCTGGAGGAGAAATGGGAATTGAAAGAAAAAATAAAGCCTGCGATGGGTTCACTTAAGAATATCTTTGTGTTTTGTTCCTTAAGCTGTTTCTGTAATGCTAAAATGTTGGTAAGCTAACCACTGAAAATACATCCAAGATGATACTACCCCAGTATTGACACTAACTTATTGTCTGATGCTTCCACTGAACTGCATGGTTTCCAAATGCACACTGTATTTTCATATAAAGGCCACTTGGGGCCCTTTATTGCTTTATGACTTGATTCAGCAAACCGGTGCACAGTGTTAATAGTGTTACAAAGGGAACGCCCAAAGTAATAAATGTGCAGGGGCCATCTTTTTTTAAGACTTCCTAAGCTCTTAAACGCTTCCAATAACCTTTGATGCTATCATTTGAACATTTACCATTACAGGCGATTATGTGAATACTGTTTTATTTGTTAAGGACAAAAGGTGAAAGTACTGTGCCTACTTCACAGAAATATTAGTCATAAATTCTGTCCTTGAGATTGATTTTAGCGCAGATGCTGAAGGGACAGGCGACCCTGCAGCCTGTGTGTAGCCCGCTCAGCACTTCATGAAATGAGTGTTTATTAACTGAGGCTAAAAGGACAGACCCTGCTTGATTCGAATGGCCCACTCAGTGCACCATGAGCTTGATAGTCTGCAGGATAGTCAGGAGAAATAATTAGACTTGAGAGGGCAATCTACTGCAGATAATAGCGCTCCAAGGGCCGCCGCGCTGGTAGGTTCATGAAGCTCAGCAGTAGTCGTGGATAGTGCAGAGGACGCTGGTAAACCAGGAAAATGAGAAACATCAGTGTTTCTTAGCTTTTATCTGGACCGCCCCGGGTTGCTTTAATCTATGTATCTGTTTAACGTGGCTTAGCTTTGTAGCTTGACATTGTACTATCGACTGTGCTGTCATTGTACAAGCTTGTTTAGCTAGTTACAATTCCCTCTCGAGACACTGGGGAAATGATCTCAGTGTAGATTTCCGGAAAGCTTGTCAGTGATTTAATAGACGGTGGTTAAATTAGACTTTACATCAGACATTGCACTTTTTGCTCTCTCTCAAAGGTGCAGCAGTTGTTAAGTGCTCAGTGAATGTGCAATAATTGTGGACTGGAAATAACCTCTTCTTATGTTCTTTTAAACAAACACACATGAATCAAAAGTATAAATTAAAATAGGGGGACACACATGATTGGGTAATTACCAAATGAGTGTCAAATTTGAGGATTTAGTAGCAGAGAGTAAAATATTTACATGTTGCATAGGAAACCACCTGGGACCACCTCCAGCCTAATATCTATTTTTAGTCCATATTTAGTTCCAATGGTGCAACTGTTTCAAATATCTGGGATGAAAATTGTAAATATGTTTTTCACCTTTTGCATATCCTACATTTTATTTTCCTAAGCCATCATACTTGACTTTTTTGATAACAGTGGCTACATAAATCCTTAAGACAAAAATGGGTTGAGTTTTTTTTCTTCAGAAAAGAGTATGGATGTTTTTTAGTTTTTTTAGTTTTTAGTTTTTTAAGAGTATGGATGTGAGACTTTTAGAGTTGTGGCTGATTTTGTAGATGCTGTTTAGTATGTAGATCTTACAACAAATGTCTTACACACACAAATATACGCTCTCAAGAACATGCAGTTCTATGCACAATTTGTAAGATCTATTTCACACAAATAAACGTGTTTTTACTTTACAGGTGCCTGTGAGGCTTCCTGGTGATGAGGGATTGATTGACAGTAGCAAAGGCTGTGTGTATGCGTATGTGTTTGTGTTGTACATGCAGACAGAAAAGAAGCAGTCATTTATGTGCACCGATACTGTTGATTACACACACTGCCTTAAATTGGAGTACCGCTTATGGAAGTGGGATGTTGAATGCAAATAAATATGGCTCGATTATGAACCCATTAAAAAAAGTCTCTAATAATTAGATGTTTGTTTGTGTTTATTACTATGTGTCTTAAACAATGTCATGTTTTCTAACTGCTGAAAATAATCACCCTGTTAATGTGATATCAATATTTATGAAGAGGGTCTTGATGGACAGGATGCTACCTGCTCACAGTGGGACTGTCAGGCTCATGTCTTATTCCCTTTCTTTGATCGTCGTTGTTGAATCAGTTTTGTAACTCACTTAAGGGATGTCTGTAACATGTTCACATGGCTAAACAGGGATCTTCTGCAGTAAACTGTGAGCATCACTCAATTTAAACATGTCAACAAAGGTGAACCTGAAATTGATCATGAACTTAGGGTTAGCGCTGTTGCCTCACAGCGATAGGGCTCCTGGTTTGAATTTCTGCCTGACAGGATCCTCTCTGTGTGGAGTTTGCATGTTCTCCCTGTTTCTCTGGGTACTCCGGCTTCCTCCCATAGTCCAAAGACATGCCTGTTAGGTTAATTGGTGACTCTAAATTGGCCATAGGTTTGAATGTGATTGGCTGGGGACCAGTCCAGGGTGTAACCCTGCCTCTCGCCCAATGACAGCCGGGATTGACTCCAGCCCCCACAACCCCAAACAGGAAAAGCGGTTAAGATGGACAAATTGCTGACCTTTGGTGAACTCAAAGCCAAGAAAATGGCCATTTCACTTCAAGAAGATAAAACAGTAGAAGAAAGATTATTCAAGGTTTCATTCGGTCACATAGATTTAGGAAGATCCAAGCATTCTTTTTTTGTTTGGAGTGTTGTTGTTTTTTGGAGGGGGGGACTCTTGGGACTATATTCAACAGAACAGACTAAAAATTATTACCATAATCTACAATTACCCTTGGCTCTATATTGCTTCATTGTAAGTTTCACCTCAGTGTTTGTCTGTTATTGTTATGGGTCAATCTCAACACTCTCATAACACAATTTTTTGGCTGCAACTAGCTGCATATTCATATTGCTCAACTCAAACTGGCCTTCAGAGAGCTGGTGTCCAGTCGAGACAAAGTCAGGGTTAATGTGTGTATGAAATAGATGCTGGCTCTGATAAATGACACCCAGGGCCATGAACTGGTTCACTGGAGCAGCAGAGGTGGGCTGAGGTCAGACATCTGGCTGGGGCCTCCCACTCTGCCCTGTTTCAAAAAAGGGCCATGAAGATGGTCCCTTCTCTGGATCAGGGAGCTATTTTGCCGCTAATGTGCCGGCACCTCATAAATCAGGTGATAGTGAAGCAGAAATTACTCAGCAACAGCCGTAGGGAAAGGTTGTCAGAGCCAAGATGGCTACCATTAAAAGCTGTGTCCAAATAAACCCTGATCGGTCTGATTTGTGAGGATTTGTTTAACTTTAGTGTTCAGATTCAGTGTTGGTCTGAAAGTATAATGTATGATGGTTCTCAAAGGACATTCTCTGATTAATGATTTTCAACAGTTACAGGCGTCATGCCATGAGTGTGTATCCATGTGTGTGTATGTGTGGGGCAGCTGTTGAACTCCTTCTCCCAGCTGTTGTGCTTTGCTGCCAACTCATTGAGCAGGCAGCTGCTACAGTCAAGTTGTAGAGTGTAGTTTCCATGCCCTCATATAATAATCCAGTGGAAATGTGAAGCTGTTGGGATCGCTCGTTCTGTGACATTTAATATTTGTCTTGGGTGAACACCTTGCTAGTCCATTCTGGTGGATGTCATAATGAGATTTAGCAACGATAACCGTTGTCCTGCAAACAATGATTTAATTGGCTTCCCCTCCCTAAGTAGAATGAGTAATGACCTGATGACATTATATAACAAATAAATAGAGCACAATGTTAGAAGACAAATTACTGGTCTAAGAAGTTCTTTCAGGCTTTGCTATAATAGAACTCCATTGCTTACTAATAATTTGCTTATGTTGGACTGAAGCAAGGAGGGCACCAGCATAGTGACCAAAGATACAACACCATCACTTTTTTTCTGCAAAGCTACTGCTGTCTACATTACTACCACATGTTGAGCAGACCATTTCATGCATAGCTAACATGAGCGCCTCATATAACACTGAGTCCTTATTAACTGATCAAAAAAAAAAGATAATTTAAAGATATGCGGAACATATGCGGAATTATAATGTGTGAAATTACTTCTTCAGGATCAAACTTAACATCCAATTACACAAGCCTATGTCCTTTGCAAAGCTAAAACTTTATCTGACCCTTTTCTGATAGTCCCTGTGTGGAGATTTAAGCTGTGTGATCTGAATCAATAAGTAACGACCCAGTCTACACAAGGATGCACTTCTTTTTTTTTTAACCAATTTGCATATTCTCATTTATTTTAAAAGCCTGTTTAGCAAAAACTATTGGCTTAGTGATGGCTTTTCTTGGCGAGTTTGAGCAGACATGTCTTCTATGTATAGAATCCAATAAAAACATGCACAAGTTTAGCTTTTTAATATAAAACAGCATTCCATAGAAATTACAAACAAAACCTTAGGCAACCTTCTGACAGTTTTTTGAACTTGCCTTTAGATGCTAAACAGCTGTTAAGCTGCTTTTGCCATTCATATGCTCCCAGTCTACAGAAATGCAACTCAGAGAAAGTGTGATTGTAATGCATGTTGGCCTTGTGTAAGCACTTTTGTAACAGCAAATAGTGTTTTACCACTGAGCTACTTCCACAAAGGTCTTGTTTTTTTGGCAGTGATCACAATTAGCTGTGTGTCTGTGCTCTAATCAAGACATGAAAGGAGGAAGTCATGAACTGCCCGTCTTTGATACTAGGACATTATCGATAACCCTAACCCTCAATGGAATATAATTGTAATTTAATAAATAAATGTTTAGTTAATTAAAAGACATCTGTTAATGTCATGTAGGACTCAAGAGATTTGTGAGCCTTAATGTGGGTCATTGCACCAGCCAAGAACACGTTTTAAATAGATATACAGTGAGAACATATCACTTGACCCTTCAGTTAGTAAATTCACAACCTTCATGTTCTACTTTTAGATTTAGTTCAAGCATTTGTCAGATTCACATGAGGTTAAGACTTCAGATATGTATGTATTAATTACAATGAGATATTGTTAATACATCTAGCTTTGAAAAATAGACAGTTCAACAACTAAAAAGCTAGCTTTTGCCAAAAATTAGTCATTAACATTAAAGGTCCATGATTTCAGTCAGAAATCTCACAAATCCTGACCGCTGGGGGCTAAAGATGTGGGGAAAAAAATCAATTCACGTCGGAAATGCAATTATTATCGTTAATTTCAAGACAGTCTCTAGATGAAGGGAAGCTGGACCTACCTGCCATATTCATGATGCAGGGTCTGCAAAATGAAAGCGAAGTACTTTGGGAATGGTTTAAAAAACTCGAGCTCATATCATATACCAGTACAAATAAGCAGAACAACAGACAACGACAGCTGACTGACGCACAACTCATCCCTCTATTGATCTACCATCCCGTTCTGAATGGACAATAAAACAAAAGATCCATCATCTGTGTCATTTCAAAAGACCTGCTCTCCCACGCCGTGATCAAAAGGCTATAGATTTATGATCATGAAATTTGTTCACTGGCAAGTTCCTGATAAATACCCATCCTGCATCAGCCAAAAAGTTGTAATTTTAACGGTATTTTGTAAGTTTAGAATAAATACACGTTATCCTTTTCTTTAGGTTTTCCTCTGTGTACTTACATTCTTGCAATCAGTTGTGAAAAATGTTAAGAATAAAAAATGATCTTTAACACATTTCATTGAGCTTTTCTTAGGTCAAATGATAATTTGACACTTTCAAATAATATAGTGAAGACTAGACTGGAGTGAAACCCAAAGTAAGAACCCCTTTGTAACAAATAGGGAATGTATTGTGAATTTAGCTATTTTGGCTATTGAGTGGCAGCATGAAGAACATTTACTTGTCAAACTTGTCTCTTCATATATTGAGAGCACTGAGAACAATGTTAGCAGCCAAGACAGCTTGTGAGCTGACATCACGTTTCGGCTATAACTATGTTGTCTGCCATGTTGGTACCTTCTGGCAGACTCATTCTACGTGAGAGAGTCCGGAGAAGGGCAACCAATCAGAAATTATAAATGACGACCCATTGCCATGACAAAGGTTAACCTCTTAAACGATGCTACTAATGGTGTTAAATTGTTTTACTAGAAGGCCAAAAGTTCAACTGGGGGTGTGGTATACACATTTACTGCTTTGTTTCCTACATCATGCAACAGGTTCATGAATTAGTGGTTTTCTTTTACAGTGTTGTTTGTTAATTTAAATCCTGCTGTTTGAATGACAACTAGCTTATATCAATATGTGATCACATGTAGTAAGCGGTTAATCTAACTGTAGGAAGGGTGGACGGATAGGCTGGCAATAATTCATGAACATTCATATTCTTAACATTACTGGTCATTTCAATGTATTTACTTTGAAAAGACAGCCTTTAGTATACAGAAGATCAAACTAGGATGATGCATTTTTACAGGAAAAAGGACAAATAAAACACCTTATATTTCAAATTCAAATGTAATCCCCACAATGCAAGGCGATGATTAATTGGTTGTAAACCTACGTCAAATCGTTCTGCACATAAACTTCTATTTCCACTGAACCTGGTTGAAACTAAGGCACACAGCAGCAGAGATGCTTTATGACAGCAAAGTTAAACCAAACAGACATCACGGCCTCTTAATGTTTTTCAGTTGGAGCAAGATCAGAGACAAAATGAGTTACCTAATTCAAATGAATATTCACCAACAACTGGTCAGGCTGGTCTACTTTGAAGGTTGCGTGTTAATAACTTTGCTTTACGATGGATTAACCAGAGTGTCGTCTGTAAAGATGCTGTATGGACTTTACACTTCTGACACTATTCAACAAACTAAGTGAATGGTGGAAAGTATTCAGGTTACTCAATCACAGTGCCTACCCTAGCAGATGGGACAAATAGGTTTTTGAAGGACAATCTTAAGAGTTAATATGTAACTGGCTTCTTCTGAAATCATCCATTGAAAAAGTTTGTTATTCAAGAAATGCTAAGACATGATTGATGAGGAGTGTCTTAAAAGGAAACTTACTGTGAGGGTCTACTTCACTTACATTGGACAGGGTTAAGGACTTAAATGACTGTTTCCTAATTCTTTCAGGTTTCGGTTAAGGCTTTACATTTTTAATACATAGAAAATCAGCTTGACAGTCCCCACCGGCGTGTGTGTGTTGGAGCTTTGAGGAATAATAATGTTCACGGACATAAACTCCACTGCTCAGGATCACAGAAACTGTGGCTATGAAATATTCTTTATCATGGCTTTTTCTCTGATGCCGGTCCCAAGGGTTTCAAATTACCAAAGGAACTTATTGTCACTTTAAACCAAAGTTAACATCTTTTATTCTCTTTCTCTTTAATTCCTTTTCAGATACAGGAAAATGGGTAATGTCGGCTTGAATTTAAATGAACAGTCAGAATCTCTGTTTGCCCCCTCGTTTCGAGTCCCCTTTATTTAACAAGCAATTCAACTGAGGATATGCGATGGAGTATAGAGTATAATACCTGCTCCCAGCTGAGAGTTAGCTCCAAAGGAGTGTGATTTTATTTTTTGTGAACAGAAGACAGTTTGTATTTACCATCTGTGCTCTAAAGAAGGACTTTTAGATGCATGTTTGGTTTCATGATCATTGCTATTGTATTTAAGCTAGGTGAGGGGGTTTGCTGCAAAGGGTTACAACATCTCACAGGCTTGATCATTTGCCATCAATTAAGCAGTGTTTGTTTCTTTAACTTTACTGTATCTCTTGGGACCTACATTTTCCTGTGTCCAAGAAGTACAGGAGATTTCCCTGATTGGTTGTGTTTCAGTGTGCACAACTGTTTCATTTAGCATCGTTTAGATCAGTGGTTTCTCAACTGGTGGGTCATGACCCAAAAGTGGGTCTTTAAGTCGTTTTCAGTGGGTGTGCCTGGATTTTTTTTGAAGTGTCAAAAAGTCTAAACAAAAAAACACTTTAAAAACATGTTTCTTTTGCTTTATGTCTTTGTTTTGGCACAAGTTTTGTACCGTCTGAGGCCCAAACTGCACCATTATTCATAAAACAAATCTTGTTAGTTGAAAAATATCTAAAATTTGGGTCGCCATTTCATATTAAGGAGTTTGTGGTGGGTCCTGAGGCTAGACCAAACTGTTGGATTTGTAATTGTCTGGGATCTGGAATATTAATGTTTAAGATTAAAAACAGTCTGCATTCCACATTGTGCATCATTTTGAAATATTCACCATCTCCTTTTGATTTTGAATTGACCTTATATTCTATAACTTGATGTGTCAGTAGAAGCATACTGAAATGCAGTTTGGCTCCTTCACCCGAAGTGTGTTTTTATTTTCATATCAAAGCTAACTCAAAATGCCTTGACTCAGGTATACATCAAGAAGAATAGGACTTGATTATTTTTTTGTACTATTTTGTAGATGAAAGCTCAAGACATACTCATTCTATTATCAATAGGATGGTAAGGATGTGTCTACTGTGATAACTGCAGGCACAAAACAAATCATTGCTAATCTAGAATGTTATTGTCACTTCTTTCACTAATTAGAAAAGTTATTTGGGCGCAGGTTTGTTGACAGTTGTTTATAATGGTTTAGATATGTATCACCTGGAGTCTAGACTTTGAAGATTACAGATTCTCTTGTGGCTTCACATATCTCATTAATTAGACAATTTGTAATCTTCAAAGTTTGTTGTCATGTTGTCAATGATTATTTAATTCACGATAAGGGGTGTATATATGTAATTGCAGCACGAGTATTCAGCGCCCTTTGTCAATCTCGTTTTGGCAAAGAAAAGTCTACCGCCATACTTGCAGTTGAAGCGTCTGTCTCTCCTCTCACATCACTCATTAGTTGTTGTCATAAAGAAACCTCTATTATGAAAAAGCACACAAATTCATCACAAAAAAAGTATGAAAAATTGATGAGATGTGCCTCAGGATCCCTTCCATAAATTAAATCAAGTCCAAACTAAATGAGCGTGCTGATAAATTGCAGGGAGGGAAGTGTAGAAAAGCCTTTTTCCAATTCAGGTATTGCATTTTAGCCTGAAAATGTCGGGTTGTCTTCTAATTTGGTGCTGCTGACAGTGCAATACACACAGAGACTCATTTGTCACTTTGCACTGTGTTTGTGTGTTCATGTGTTTATGTGTTTGTGGACTTACATAAACAAGTTTGTGTGTCTGTGTGGACTACATTGGATCTTTTGCACACTCTCAGTCAATGTGGCCCTCTTCTTTTCAGCTGTGTTTACGAGCAGCCACTTTATAGATTGATAATCAGTGCAGCATGTAATTTAACAATTGATCCCATCAACTCCCATTATTCTACTGAACTCTACATTGTCTACTTCCTCGTGTGTATTCCCTCTCTCCTTTTTTCACTTCCACACTTATCTCTCAAAGTCCCCCCCCCCCCCCCTCTCTCTCTCTCTGTATGTGTCTTTTGAACACATGCACATTCACACATTGCCTTGTCTTGTTAGATGGAGGTTACATCAATACTGGGGGTTTAAAACCTTTTTTACACCCTAAAAGAAAATCAATTATAGCCAGTGACTGGCATGTGAATGTCTGCAGCAGTGTAATGTTTTTCAGTTTTTCCAGAGCTGTGTCAGTGTGTCTGTCTCCTTTCTTTGCACAGGTGTATTAAATGCCTATGGAGTTCAGGTCTTCTCTTGATTTACTACTATAAAACTTGCACCGAGTAAACACTTTCAATAAAGCTTACAGATATGATATACTGATTTCTTGGTGTGACCCCATACAGTTGAATCTTCCAACGATTAGTTCGAAAAAGTCTCAGTCGATTGCCAATTTCACAGCCCAACACAGTTTATGACACAGGGATTATTCCATCCCAGCTATGTGGTGCTCAATGTCTAATTTTACAGTGAAAATAAATCATTATTCATAGCCCATCTTGTTATACTGTATGTATCAACTTATTCATACTTTTAATGCAATTCTGAAAATGTGTTGTACTTTGAATCAATCGCCTAAGTGTGTGCATGAAGAAATCACCACAAGCAGCATTATCCACTTGTTCATAACTTAAATCATCGGCACAGTCGCATGCTATTGGCTGGAACAGAACAGGGGCATGCATCTCCTTTCAACTCAGACTCTAATTGGTTATTATTGGCTGGGAACAGTGAATGGAAGGTCCTAATAGGGCAAATGAGGTCTCCACCAAAAGGTCAGTATGATGGCGGCGTAAAATTGTCGTTCGTCATTACATAAAATACGGCGGTGGCAAATTTGATGCAATCCGGGGATCTTTATGGAAGGATCAAATTTCGAGCATAACTTTTTTCACAAACTGAAAGTGTCTGTATCCACTCATTGGGGCTGTAAATTATGCAAATCTGTGCTTTAAACTAGATGTTAATACCAACATAACACACAACCCTGTCTCCTCCAATTTAGATGTCCATATTACTAAGCTTTCTTGTTAAAGAAGTTGCAATGACAACGTAATCACTATCAGGATTATTTAAAGACAATGATTTGAGAGCAACTCAAACAGTGCATCTACATTATGTAACTGATGATGGATGACAGGAGTACAGAGGTGCAGGACTTTTCCCCTGGTGTCCAGGGATCTACATTCTTGTCTGAGTTAAGTTTAACCAACAAAATCACACTGGTAAATGCAAAGGAGAGGTTGTGGTTTATGTTATATTTGAAGAAAAACCTAATGATCAAGTTGTTACTCCAAGTTGATCACCAGATTTGAAATCTAGTATCATCAAGGGTACAACAATTATCAGGATTTCTTCATTATGTTTACAACTGCTTGAGTGGTAATGAAATACAGATTAAAAAATGAAAAAGAACAGTTAACTATACACTATTTCCAAATAGCAATAATATGGTTGGGAAATCAGGCTCACAACTCTATACCAATTTTCTGTTCTGCTGTTGTCAAAGTGGCCTTGCACTGCTGAGAGGGTGACATCCCATTGAATGCCCAGGAGTGCTACAGCACTGGATGGAAGGGCTATTATATATATATACTCGGAAATGTATGGATCAGGTTGATGTGAGAAAAGCAATTGTCAGAGTGGAATGGATACCAGTGCAATTTAAGGTTAGAGCTATATCGTTATCTGAAACTCTTTATAATGTTGTCAGTGCTTCGACCGTTTCAGCACATGCGCAGGACGTATAAAGTTCTCCTCTAACAAAATACAAAAAGTCACCTTCCAGTATTTTTTCAGTGCTGCTGTGAAATGCTGAAAGCTATTGTTCTTAGTTTTGGCTCCCTGTTACCAGAGGGGTCCTTATCTCTGACTGTTTCCAATAAGACCTCAATCCTGTATTATTTTTAGAGTTGCTCAAAATCATTCTGAATGTCCTTACTCAACACAAGCTTGTGTGTTGGCCCAAAACCCCCAAGCTAATTTACTTAAAATGAACAAAGTTGTTGGAGCAAATTGCTTCTTGTCAAAAGTTTTACTTTGTTGCAAACAGTCTCCATGGCATGAGGCAAACAAAATGATATGGATCACACGCCTGATATATAATCATCTACTTATGACTCATCATTGATTGTTTATGCCTAACTGTTTTTTTCTTTTTGTGTGTGTCTTCTCATATTTGCATATGAACGTGATGAAGATAGATTGAATGATTGTTCACAACACTTGGTGCTTCATTTTGTGCAAGCATCTATAATTTTCTGTTTACATAAAGTTTAAGTTGAGAATATATTCATAAAGGTGAAAAAAGTGATGAAATAATGTTACTATTTCATAGAAAGAAAAAAGGGTATTGTAGTCAGACTGCAGTCAAAGCATCTGCTATTACCATGCACAACATGCTGTACATATTAATGCGCCTCACTGACTTCCCTGTATTCAGTAACATTTTGGACAAAGGAACAATGGAGGGAAAAGTTAAAGGTTTAGAGATGAGTGGAAAGAGTTGCAGTAACAGCCATATTGAGGCCTAGATTAAAAACATACTTGTACTTAGTATTATGCCTTTTTTCATTTTTCTACAAGACACCCTGCCATTGGGATAACTCGCTCACAGACCAGCAAAATAGAACAAAATAGCCCAAACACCGAGGGAGTTCTTATTCCAACATTCCACACTACCCTCTCCTCTCCTGTTTTTATTTGCCTCCGTCCCCCTCTTTCCTTCCTCTCCCTTCTTATCATCTCCTTATCTCTTCCTAAGCTCCTCTCCCCTCTGCTCTCCCTCCTTGGTTCCAGGTCGCCATGGTGACTCAGCTTTTCCCCGGCCAGGGACCAGAATCCCAATAAGACTCGCTGCCCTCACACAAACACACACACACACACACACACACGCACAGTAACACACACAAACACGCACATGCTCTCAGAGTGCCACAGTGGCGGTGCCAGAGGCCTGATGAGAGTAATGACAGATTAACGAGTGTCTATCGGCCACGGATGACCTCTCCTTGGGCAGCTCATAAACAACTCATCTCTTTTCTCCTCCTGTCTCCTGTTTTCTCTCACTTGTCTTTTGCTTTTGTCTCATCCTTTATGTCTCTCTTCATGTCTTTATTTCTTCTGTCAGTAGTAATTGGGTCTTTAAAGAAGCTTTGAGTGCCACCGCTGGAAGTAATATTTTATTGGTCTAAGACTTGTTCACCTTGGGCCAACCATCCTCAGTTTTACCATTCTATAAAGGCACTCAACATAAAAAAAATGGCTTGAAGACGTTTCCACCCTGCAGCCGGATACCTCACAGATTGTACGACATTACAAATCTACTACAATCATAGGCTCACTGTCTGCATGGACATTTATACTTGTTAGTGGGAAAAAATAAAATAAGGAAGTGAGGCCATATTTATTGAAATATAAACTCATGTGTTCAGGGTTCATTAGGAATCTGAGTTGTCCAAGGCTTAGATAAAAAAAAAAAAACATGTTACGGTTATGACAGATAGGAATTTGCTTTTTTAAGTTTATTTATTCTTCTTATATTCAAACATCCTGTAATTTATTTATAATACAAGACTCACTGCTTGGGGGATCTTTAAATAAATCATAAAACACCAGACCGACTACTAAACATAAGGCAGTCAAACAGACAGTGCTATACCAAAGAGTGCAGCTAAATGATTAACATTTAGCAGTGGATCAACAGAAAGTCTTGCTGAAAAAGTTTACATTATTCAACACACAGAACAGTAAATATAAAAAAGGTTTTAAACAAGAAGTGCCAAATATGTCATGACAAATCCCACAAAATCCCCAGTTAATTTGGCCTGATCCCAGCCAAATATTTTACATTTCTAATCAAGTATAAGGAAATACTAATTTCTCAATAGTGACTGCCTCCATTTAGGACACATCTAAACTCATCAAACGACTCAACAAACAGAGTTCTGTCTGGTTGTGTTTTGTTTATAACAAACAGTGCAGGAACAGAATCTTCATTCATATTTGATCAGCGCTGCTTTCTTCGACAGTTTCATCTAAGTTTTGTGAGCTGGGGGCAATGTCCTTGATGGACTCATTTGCATGAAGTTGAGATTATTATGTGAATACACAACCAAATCTCAAAGCAGTTTGTGAAGCAGTCAAACAAATATAATCTCTTTGTACACATGGATCTTTCTTAAATATTTGCATTTTTTATGTATTTGAATTGGATGCATACATTGAGCCCAAAAAATTTAATATTTTCTGTATATCATCACCACATAATTACTGTTTTGTGGTGGTGACAAAACTGATGAGAAAGAATTTCTGCACTGATGTTCTTTATCTTTAAACATACAACAATTCATCTCCTGTGTAAAACCAACAGTCCATAATCATTTGTATTTTAACCCAAAAAGATCTTCAATCATTAGTTTTGGCACCAACTCTGCTTGGTTAGGTTAATATAAAAGATATGGTTTTGGCCAGAGTAAGGTGCGTCCAATAAAGTATAAAAGAATGAAAAAAATCATGATGACTTGATGAAATCATATCATTTAAAATCGGACTTGGGTTAAAAACCATTCATTTTGGTGTCACACAGGATGGCAGGGTTGATTGAGTTACCGTCTATCTTGTGGCTCTTCAAAGAAAACAAAAAATATTTTTCCTAAAATTCCAAAAATCGTCCCATACACACATTTAGAGTTTATCATATGGTGACTTTTACATTAACCGATTTGAGATCTTGTTAAAATACAGCTTTGACAAGCTCTGCAAATCTGCTATATGATGCATCACTGTCAGGAAGTTTTGGGCCATGACTTGAACTTTCATTTGCAACTAATTTCAGCCATGTTTTAAAAAAACATGTTAACTAACCAACATTAGTCTGCTTCTTAGGGGACAATCTTTAATTTTATTTCTAATGTATTAAACGGTTACACAGTTGTCTGTCATTATAGTTTAACTTAACCCAACATCTTTTTTTCAATTCATAGTGAATTTTTTTCTTTTATTTTTCTTTTACAATAAATTCCACAAAACAGGAAAAAATATCACAAACACATATTGTGTGTATCGTGCAAGCTCTCAGAGGAACTACTCACATAATCAAACACACATTGATTTGAGTAAGTCAAACTCAATGTCTTATTTCATACACATCTGAAAAATGTCATGTTAGACTAAAGTAAAGACAAAAGCCTGATACAATTATAAGGTTGCACATGAAACAAGTAACTTCTATAATGAAAAAAGTGAGTTACAAGCCCATATAGCTTATGAACTAGTTCCATCTAAAACACCTGACAGTTGGCTTGATATGCGACTGATGTGGAGAATCACAAGTAATGAATTCGTCACAAGCCTCATATGTACCACCATGTGGGGGCATAAGCTCAGCATGTCTCTCCAGCCTGATTTTCAGCACTTGTCATACACATCACTGATGATTACATAATCAAACAGCATACAGTACACGTAAAAAACCTCAAAGCTGGGTACTGTACCAAAACGCCCATCAAAAATCTGAATATATTTCCTCTGAAAGTCTTTGTCAAATATGATTTGTAAAATCACTTTTAGAAAACTGAATAATTTTCCTGTCAAATCTGAAGAAAAAAACAGTTTTTTTTAAAAAAAAGCCTTGAGTCAAGAAAAGAAGCTTTTAGTGTCTTGCCAATAGACTTCAATTAAAGCTTAATCTCTCAGCTGGTTCCTTTCATGCTTGAAGTATGAATGGGCAGAGAGAAAATCTGGGAAGTGTAAGGATGCCTTTTTTTTATCAGCAGCAGATGCTACTTTTGAGATTTACAGTCTTCCTGATGCTGTAGTCAAGTTCAGTGTTTTGAATAAATAATAAAAGGCTTATAATGTTATGTAACTGTAATGCTAACTTTAGCTTGCGTGGCATGCGAGAATTTGTGTTCAGTTATTTTGTTTAGCAACATAAATCTGATTCTAGTCTGTATTCACTGTAAAGATTGATACATTATATAATTGGAAAATCTTTTTCTGAGATTTAGTTGGAAAAAAAACAGTTTGTCGTCAGTATAAAAACATATTTTTATCAGCATAATATCCATGTAAGCAGGACTTTCCTAACAGTATTTAAAATTCCTGTTTGCATTTGAACAACATTTTTGCACAATCAATCTAGCATACAAGGACAAGCAATAAAAATCAAATATATTGAGTGTTTTTGATAGTGATAAAGTATCAAATATATAAAAATAACTTTTTAATTAAGATATTACTCTTGCTTTCTGGGGCTAGCGACCCAGTTACTGCTCAATTCCCTATATACACGTGTATATATATAGAAATATATGTGTGTGGCGGGTTGGGGGCGGGGGTGGTGGGGGTGGGTGGGGGGGGTTTGGTATGTGGTTGAATATAATTTCAATTTGTATTGAAGTCTTCTATGTCATTTGTGCATACTTGCTCTATACCACAGTTGTCAGAATAGTCTTAAACTGCCAAAGAGCCCTGCATGAAATTGACAAGGCAGTCTGTTTCATTCAAATTGCTGCGTGTTATCATACAAGCACTAAAAGGTAAAGAATAATCTCTAACAAATATAGATAAAAATTGGCTGAAATAATTCATGCTAACTGCAATGAGCATAACCATTAAGGAAATTCCTGTTCAATTGATCTGTGGTGCTGCAGTTTATGGTGGACGTACATTATGCGTCTAACTGAAAAACACTAGGGCTTGGACAGAACAATGGAAACCCCACTTTATGAATGCACTGCTTGGATTTAACAAATTAAGTCTTGCACAGTCCATTTTTATATATTTACTGTATAACTTGAATAGCCAGGGGGAACATCCTGAAGTTTAAACATTAAAAAAATGTGGTATATTGTTGGGAAGTCCAAAAAAGGAGAAGAGTTGCTGGCATGTTCTTAGGGCTTGTTAGTCACAGAAACACCCCTCTCTGACCTTTCAGTTGAGAACACTTTCCACCATTGTTTTGGCTCCTGTGACTCAGTCACAGCTCGATGTTGGCTGCACCTGCAGTGGCATTTGTATCCCAAAATATCCTGAACATCACTGATGAGCAAATTTTGAGGTGCAATTGGGAACTAAAGCATGTACTCACATGGTCACAGATAGACTGATGATGTGGTTGTGTATTAGATATTTATTGTCATGTAAACATTGTGGGTTTTTTTATTTCTAAATGATGAAATAAAGCTTTGCCAAAGGTATAGCTTACATCCAAGAGGTCTTCCCTTTAGCACCAGTTAAGTAACACATGCAGTGATTTACTGTTTCAGGAGTGTCTTGTGTTTGGAATTTAGAAATGTTTAGCACCGAGTATTTCTACCATCTGGGAAAGGAACATTTCCCTGACAAAGATACAGCAGTGCAGCAATAACAAGCTTTTAAGGGTTCATTGGATGACAACCATACAAAACATTAATTGGACTGAAGTAGGAATGTGAGAAAGGCCGTTGTTCTGTAATTTTGTAGCTTACTATTCAACATGGTGGATGATCAGTTTAAGCAGCTCGACAAAGTATTTTTACCTCATTTTATTTATTAAAAAACAGATCCAAATGTTTATAAGACAAAGTAATGCAAACAGGAGGGAGTAAATAGACCCAAAAGACAAAATATAATAGGCCATGAAGTGTTCCGTTAATGGATTTAAGATGAGTCACTGCATGGCCAAAATGTCTAACTGCAACATAAAAAATTGCTGCTTTATTGAATATTATCTTAATCCTTCTAAGTACTTTTGGCACCCTGAAATGGGGGACTATGAATAAAATGGCCCATTAAATTTGAAGTCATTATCTGGCACTGCATGCTCCAACTGATAGGAACATTCTAATGAAAACAAAATGTGTATTGGCTTGTTTAAGGAACATTATTACTCATTTTGGCATTGGAGGTTTGCAGGATTTAGTTTTTCCTTTTCGGCTTGCTGCTACTGATTTCATTGTCATAAAGGTTCAGTTGGTTCCTCCATCAGCTGGAAAGATGTTGTCAGTCCTCACTGAGTTTTCAAACCGAGCATTTGAAAAACCAGTGGATCGATACCACAGATAGACACACGTCATAGACGCAGACATCAATGCCACATGCTGAGACACTGCTCTTATTACTCCTTTCTCCTTGCTTTCAATGTCTTTCCTTGACACTATCTTCCTCTCGGAGCAACTATAAATAGCTGCTCTGTGTCACCATCTGGCTCCACAAAGGCTGCTCACCTCTGTGTGTTTGTCAGTGTGACTGCTGTGAACTGTGTTAGCCTGTTGGCTCAGGCACAGTATTACTGTGGCCTCTAAAAAGTAGCAATAGAGTTAAGCCAGCTGGCCGGTGGCACCAAGCATAGATTCAGGATAACCTGACTTCACTGCACTCCTCGCAGCACAAAGAAACCAACCGTATCTGTTTTTGTCCGAGCATTGCCTCCGTGCCCTGCGGGAACCTTGGATTGCTCATTGTCCATTTAGCAACCAGTTGAGAACTGCTCTTGCTGAGTGAAGTTGTTTTCGCTTCTTTTACAGAAAAGGTCAGCATGGAACTAGAGTTCTTTGATACTGGTTATGTTTTCTTTGGTGATTAAAGTGGCCATGAAGCAAGTTTGTTTTGATATTTTTAGGGAATTTACACCAAAGGAAAGAACATTATCGCGCAATTTATACCTTTCTTTTTGTCTTTTGATATCATGCTGTTTTTGTATTTTCATCTACTCCTACTTTCTTGGCGTGGCAGATAGCTGTCCACCTGTTACATTTTTTTTGACACTGTTGTTAAATGCTTACATGTGGTGATTAATGTTGGGTAACAATGTAACAAACTGTATGGTCTAGCCTTCATCTTTAAGTCCAGTATCGTGAGATTATATTTGTTGATATTTGTTGCTGTAAAGAAGAAAATTAATTAATTGAGAACATATTGATTGACAGATTGATACACTGGTTTGTAGCTCACATTATGGTGGCCCACAGCAGACCTGCAGTGGAACAGTTTATTATTGACATTTGAGAGTGAGGTAGACCAGGTACTGTTTTGTTTAGATGGGAAGGCTGCATAGCCTTGTTGCTCCAGGGAGTAACATTAAAATGACTGCAACTGAGACATTTAAAACTAAAAGTCCATCTGCACTTGCACACGGGATGAGACAGCTTAGCATGTTTTGTTTTGTTTTCGGGGCAGGCCCTGGGATTCATGAAGCTAGCACTAGCTGAAAGGCTAACTGAGCTTTCTAATCCCCTTTTACTGGACACTGGTCATTTTGGCTTTGGACCCTCAGGTAGTCAAAGTTGTAGGGCCTGTCGGGAGAAACGCAGCAGATCCCGATGTTCCGGTAGCCCCAGATCAAATGAATTCAGTTTGTCTTTAGAGAAGACAGTAGCACAGTGGTTTTTGCCGGGCTTGCCTTCAAGCATTCAGGGGCTTCTCTTATCAAACACCCGCTCAGTTCTCTGGAGATGGGCACTAAAAAACAAAGCAGGGAGACAGGGAAGTTAATTCATTATTAAACAGCATTATAATAAACACAGCCAGAGCAGAGTGTTCTCCAGGGACCATGCCCACTGTCTACTGTGCAAAAACACTACTTTATAACATGTACAAAACCCCACATAGCTTTGAGAAATGGTGTCTGATGGACCAATAGGGCCCATGGGGGGGAGACATGGTTTTTAGGCCTGACAACTTAAATCTCCTGACAGTTCACATTCCTGTGGATACGTTGGAGTCCAACTCCATTAACCTGTGCAAGGTTTCTTTAAGAGTAGCCCAGGGATGCCTGGGTAACCGGGATTGGCCGCCTTCCCTCCGCAGGCCATAAAACTCTAACCCCCGATGGTTCAGACCCAAATGACATGTACATGGGAGATGGGTCAGCAAGAAAAGCTCAGTTAGCACTGCAGCTAGCACTAGCTCCATGCATTCGTGGGCTGCCTAACAGAATCCCCCACTCAAGTGTCTCATCCTCAGTGTGTAAGTCCAGGACAGGCTCCCTTAAGATGTCCTAGATGCAAAGAAATATAATGAAAGACATATAATGCTCTGAATTCTGTGTTAAAGATAACTTAAATTTGAAAGCTAAATATGCACAATGGGAACATGATCAGTAGTAGAATCACAGACAAGCTTCATCTGGATTAGTTTGTGCAAAGGTTAGTGTGTCACTGAACACAGGATTAATTCATGCAAGCACACACACAACCATACAAAATAGCCATAACAGGTGGACCGGATGGATGGCTGGACTGGGTGGGGGTGGGGGGGTAGAGAGAGACTGAGAGAGTAAGAGGGATGGAGATAGAATGATTGGATTGAGCATTGGGATTAAGCACAGTCTGAACCTTTTTACTCTCCATTGATCCATTTATTGAAAAAAAGTCTGTCTCTTAATTCAGCACCTCATCACCAAATCATGGCAACCCATTCCTCCGATCCACTTTTCTTTTTTTTTTTTTAAATGCAAAATTCATCAGGCATGCCAAGCAATTTCCATGACACTAGAGTCAATGAAACTTGCTTGGAATTCATGAATAGTCATTTATTTCAAACATATTCATTTTTGCCTTTTGATTGGTGGAAGTAAAGCAATGATCTGCATCATAAGTATGCGCTTAAAGTTGCAAAGAAGAAGATGAAAAGCACAAAGGGAGGGTTATGGATTCTGTTACTGGCCCTCCCTCACACCACCGACTGTTTGAAAGAAAGCGAAAGAGACACAGGGAGGTTGTGGGCAGGAGGACGTGAAGAGAGGCAGACAGTAAGACAGCAGGAGAGTAAAGAAAAGGATGGCAGGGGAGACAGACGGAGATAGAGAGAGAAGGCGGCAGGAAGAGAGAGACCCACAAGACAAGGAAAGAAGGTGGTTGGTGGCCAGCTGTTACTTCATGATTATCTCCTGTCTCGCCTATGCTGTCACAGATACTCACAAACAGTATTCACCGCTGTGGGATTACATGTCCAGTTGCTATATAAGGAACAAAAGTCTCACTGGAATCATTCAGGTGACCAGAAAAGTGTCAGTCAAAGTGGCATTCTTAGGAACACAAACACGAACTTCCTTGTAAGGGGATTCTGTCTATATGAGTGAACTGTTTCTCACTCAGTGTTTCCCTGCATTGGTTAATTTGTCTCGTTCTGTCTCAGCCTGTCTCCCTTTACTTTGCTTTTGTATTACTCGCTGTACTCTCCTACATCTGGACTCTCAGGGAAGGAGCCAGCTATGTTCAAGCCTGAAGAAAGATCTAATTTTGCCGGTTCTGCTCTATTTCTCCGTATCTCTGTGGTACTCTATGTTGTCCTGAGAGCCCTCCAGGAGAAAAGGAACTGAAACCGCCTGCCTTTCCACCACATACACACACACACACATACATACAGAAACACAGACAGGCTTTTGAGCACATTAGGACAAGACCCAAAATAGGTCATGGACCTTTCCCTTGTGGTATGCCACATGACAAGCAAAGCAATATGCTGTAATGAACCTTTTTCTCAAAGCAAGTGACTAAAGTTACTAATTGGATATTTTGCTGAAGAACTTTTTCAACGCCTGAGCAAGAACGACATTTGTGCAAAACACATTTAATCCAGCTCTAAAAACAAGGACATGCATGAGAAACACATGCAGTTTGTTTTCATCTATTTCAGAATCAGAATCAGAATCAGCTTTGTTGGCCAGGTATGCTTAAACACACAAGGACTTTTACTTTGGTTAACTGCGCTCTCTTTGTACAAAGTTACAAACGCAAAAATAAACAAATAAGCAAAGACTAATATGTACAAGGCTAAATAAGATAATAGTGCAGTGGTGAGTAGTGCAAAGATACTGGAGTAAACATGAGGACTTTTTAATAAATGAAAAAAAAAAAAATAATGATAATCAAAATATCCTATAGGTGTGGTTAAGGGTTGTTCAGAAACTCAGTACCTGTTATTATAGCCTAAAGCACATATAACCAAGTAGGACACTTTTGTATCCACGGGACAAACAGAGCCAGACCCTCAACAAGGTGACAGAGCTGTTTCAAAAGGCCCCCCCTTTTTTTTACCCTAACACTCAATAGTACCAGGCTGTTTTTACATTTTTTTAAAAAGCACCATGATGCTGTGGTTATGCCACTTCCATTCATCCCGATGGTGTTCTTTTTGCCCTGAGATGTAGTGAATAAGACTGTCACAATACATCACAGTGAATCCTATCCTCTAACACAGGGCTCTAAATGCATGCTATAGGGCTGAATGAACATCCAACCACATGTTTTGTCCACAATCGACTGAACAAGGTAATGCCTGTTGTTTATTTGCGCCGTTTGTGTCACCACATTTTTGAGCAGTGTATAGTCAAATAAAAGGAAAGGAAAAATAGACTAAATGAGCAGAGACACATAATGAATTCAGGTATACTCTTGCAAAGGGCACTGAGCCTCACTCAATGGCTTAATGAGGATGAAAATGATGTGAATCACATCCATTTTAACAGCTATGGAGGAAAACACCAAATAAGGAATAGCTTCATTTAAAAGGTGTACTTACACCTAGCTAAGACACTTTATGCTAATTTTCCTTTCATTTTTTTCACTTTTGTATGTGAGGAACTCTGCTAGAGTGTTAGAGAAAGACCGATTTATCGTTCAGATATTCAACTTTGGTTAAGTTCACTACTGCATTGTGAAAATGGAAACATTTGGCACACTTTTGTCCACTCTCACACTTAATTCTAACCCTGAAGTAAGATGATGCAACAGGAGCTTTACATCCACATATCATTATTCCTTCTGCTGTATGTCATTGAGTGAGAGGTTGAAGAAGTTGTACTATTGGAGATGCGAATTGTGCTTTCAATCTCACGCTGCTGGTCTGCTGGCTTTTTTTGAACTGCTGTTGAACTTGCGAACTTAAATATAAATGTAACATTTTGACGAAACCTTGCATACTTCAGTGCATTCAGCTCCTGAGAGGGTCGATTGTAGGCCAGTCACAAGCAGCCCCACACACCCACTGTAATATTCTGCTGCCCTGTGACCCAGTCTGCATGCTTCATACTTATGCTTTATTTATTGTCAGTAGAAGCTCGCATACATGGAGAGTTGTACTTGACAAAATACATACAGGGCTGAGTGTGTGTTTGTGTGTGTAGGTGCAGAAGGAGAAGCCTTTAGACTGGAAATCATCACCTCACACCTGCTCTAAAAAAAGATGAGTGACAGTATGAACTCCTTAGGGTTGGCATTTTTTGTCTCTTAGTAAGGAACAGGAACTTCACCCATGGTGCTGCAAAATTTATGTTTATTTTAGTCACTTTTAGAGACTGAGTAAACTGCTTCAGACAGACGTACATCTCTAGAGTCTTCACCACCCGAAGACTCAGAATTGTCACTATTTTACAGTTGGGCCAAGTTTCAGAAAATGTCTGACTTTGAATTTTTGTGAATGCACAAAGCATTCTAGCAATGTGTTGCAAGGTTTAATTTTACGCATGTGTATGGATTACACACAGTGCACTATTTTTTATGAAACTGGGGGTTTGCTCAAACACAAGCGAGATCCTGGCAAACATATATATGTGGACTTTGTGGACATGCATAATCCTGGCACAGCCTGGTGCAATGTGGTTGAAGTGTGAGTACATTATTAGAAATTACAACAGTTCCACACATTCGCACAACACATGCGATAACATGCACACACACACATCGAGCTGTTACAAACCCATAGCATGCAGTTGCGAACTCTAACAGTTGTCCTGGCATGATTGTAGGCGATTGGAACGTCTGGTAGGGCCAATAAACAAGCACACCCACACACACACACATAATCTTTAACATGAATCTAGCAGAAAGTCATTCGCCGGGTGGTGCAGTAGCCATGAGGCTGATTTGGCCATGCGTTTGAATCATGGGTAAGTGTGAAATTTGGCACACAAGTATAGGGGAAAAAATGTCATACTGCCATAGCCCCAAAGGCTACCACTTGGTTGCTAGGCAGCGATGATTTTGGAAGGGGGAGCGGGATATGTCACGTGTCTTTACTCAAAGTGACGGATGGCAGTGCATGTTCAAATATCACACCACATATGGATGCGCACACACATGAACACAACCCAAAATCCTTTAGTGTGTGATGCCATGCTGCAACTGTCAGCATGTCCCTCTGCAACTCTCACTCTCTCCTCTCTCTCTCCCTCTTCTTACTTCAACCCCGAAATGTCTATTTTTCCTCTTCTTCTCGCCTATAGCTGTCTTCTTTATTTTCTTTTTACATGAGCAGCAAGTAGATGACTACTCTCATCCCCTCAACCCTGTCCTTTCTCTCTGAAAGCCTCTCTTGTAGTATTGTAAGCCTTGTGAAATGTTCTGCTATTACAGTATTCGCAATGAGGCTGTTATGAATATGTCTTTATGTCTGCAGGGAAACGGGTCATTTTTACCAGTCCCTGCCTGTGTTAACAGCTGTACTGTAGAAGCCCTTGTAGAGGTTTCACATTTCTATTACAGACCTAAGTAGGCAGAGAAAGAGCGGGACAGCGAGCCTGCCTTGACGTACAGTCATTATAAATGAGCCTGAAGCAGCTTGTCTACATGTTGTTTGGAGAATCAGAAGATGTTTTGCATCAGAGAAAGACTGTGTGGTGTGGCAGCCACTGTCACTACTCAGTGTTATGTTATAACATACACAACCCCCCATGGGGCCCCTGGCCCAGTCGCCTTAAATGAGCAGTAGTACACATCAATTTGTGTAAAGTTTTTCCTTAACGTGTGCCACACTGTTGTGACAACAGATGTCACAAGTAAATGCTAACTCTTAACCAGGCTACAGCAGTGATGAAACCAAAGCAAATTGATTATTCAGTACCTTACACAGTATTATGATTTTGTGTTGTGCTTCATAAAACTTGTCGAACTTTTAAACCTCAAAATAGTAGTAAGTTCAAAGTTGATCTTATAGTACAACAACTTTCAACATAGAGACAAGCGTCTTGAAGTCCACAGATCGTCCCGGTCGCTTGCTTTATAGAACTAAATTCACAGTGGGCCGCAGTTCTCTCGTGAGAAGTGCATACGGCTTTAAGGCACTAGCCATTTAGCCCCGTCTCCGTACTGTTTGACAGAATGATGAGGCTGGGGCGCTGGTGGCGCAGTGGTTAGAGCGTACGCCCCATGTATGGAGGCTGTGGTCCTCCAAGCGGGCAGCCCAGGTTCAAATCCAACCTGTGGCTCCTTTCCCGCATGCCATTCCCCGCTCTCTTTCTCCCTGATTTCCGACTCTATCCACTGTCCTATCTCTCTAAAAAAGGCACAAAATGCCCCCCCAAAAAAAAACTTGAAAAAAAAAGAATGATTAGGCTAAGAGACAGAAGATGAAGCAGAGAAAAAGACAGCAGGACCGATCAAGAAGCAGAGTGTACATCCCTGCAGATATTAGTCTTAACTAAATGAGACGTAATGTAACACTGTGTCGTTATCAGTGTCATCTTTGTCTCATAATTAGCAGTTTAAGCGGGAGCAGAAAAACCCAAATTATTTCAAAGGCTTGAGTAAAAAATAATTTAAAAAATCCATTTTATGCCAAAGGTTGTCTCTACAGCGGGCTGTAGATGCTAGCGGGGTCATAGTGTTGCTATAACGTCACACAGCTTTACTGGCTTGCTATATAGGGCTTCCCAAGCTATTTTTTTTTTATTAGATAATGACATGTCTGACTGATGCGACTCTATGAACTGTATATAATCACCAGTACATGTCGTAGAGTTGTGATTATTTTTTAATGCGTATTTTAAGTGTTGCAAATGGCATCTATACATCTGGTTGTAATACGACTTGTCCGTGGACGAGCGTGCCATCTTTATCCTTAAACAGCTCACTGAGCTTCAAAGGTTTTTACTGCAGCGGCTTGGCCGTATAAACTATAGGAGCTTATGCATGTACAGGCTGTAAGCTCTGAGTTCATCTCCCTGTTATTTAATGTATGCTAATAGGCTCTCTCAATATTTCACATCACAGATGTTTTTCTATGATGAAGGCCAAACAGTGGGAGATTTATCCAGTGTGCCCTCCACCGTTCTCTCTGTCCATCACATTCCGTTTCATCGGTGATATTGCGATGAAGAAAGATTCGTCCCAAAAAAAAAAAAAGGAGACGTCCGCTTTTCAATAGCAACGCTGAGCAGGGAGCCTATTACAGACACACACGCACAGACGTATCACACAGATTTTCAACATCTAGTGGTGTGCTGATGTGTAAATGTAAGTGTTTTTAAAAGTGATTAAGACAGTCGCACACATGCACACAACATCGGCTCTGATAAGCGATGTATTAAAGTGGGCTTTTAAGCTGTAATTTCTCTCTCTCTCTCTCTACACTAACACACACTCCATTAGTATAATTTGGTTAATTTTTTTTTAAACAAATTCATCAAACAAAAACCCACGGTTATAGTAATGTGTTAGTGACTGTAGTTTGCAACATTAGTTAAGTTCTCAACAAAGAGCGTGCCCTCACACGCAAACAGTGAGTCTGTTCTCTCATTTATTCCATTTCAGAAATGAATCACAAAGCTGCTTTAATTTGAACAATTTAATGAACTCCAGGCCTCCAGCCGACTATCCATCCAATTAATCACACAAGCCAAGCGATAGAGTGAACTATTCATTTTGACCCAAGTCAATGATTGAAATATAATACAGGTGGCCTCATTGGGCTCTTAGGTTTGGAAATAAACTGTCAGAGAGCTCGGCTGAGGGTTTCATTCTTTTCATTAGCAGCTATACCACCGTCTGTTGGACAATAAGAAGTCCAGCGCTGGCAGCATACACCATGGCTGTGGCTTTTGACTCTACATTTTAGTTGTAGGGAAACGGCAAGTTAGAAAAACAAAATAGCACCAAGTCGTCTTTATAGAATAAAATAGTAAGGTTTGTCTTTTTGGATGCAGTGGTTTGAGTCCTCATTTATCTTAAAGAACTCTTAATCGGTTCTTTCTTTGTGTCAATATTTTCCAAAGTAATCACTCTGTGTTTTGGAGAATTACATTTCAGGTTTTCAGGTGGCTACATTTAGAAGATATTATAACCACAGATTCAGCTCATTGTCTATCAAAATTGCAGTGACATAAACAAAATATCCCCAAAAGATCTAGATGTCTTACCTGTATGTTCCTATACAGATTACACACAAACAAATGAAAAGGGTATGACAGTCATGCTGAGTGAATCTTTTGGGTTTTAGTAGTTGTTTTTTTAGGGGAGTGGGGACTGGAAAAAAAAACATTTTTCCATCTATCACTGAACAGATTGATGAATGTGAAAGGTTTGGTTACATTAGATAACTTTAGTGCCCATGAGCTGTTGGTCATAAATGACCAAGTGTAAGGCTGCAGAATAATCTCTATTTCCAGATAACATACAATAACTTATAGAAGCAGGATGTAGATAAAACTATTTTGGGTGTCAGGGGCATTCTGGTTTATGCTGATGATCTGAGTAGTACCATCCACTAATGTTTCATCTGGCATAGGTTATATGAACAGTAGCAGAAGACTCTGTGTTCAGCGCAAAAGAAGCCAAAATCATACACTTACACAGCAACCTGTTGGCAGACATCTGATGATGATTTACCTTTAACTAATGGTGATCAGCAGATATCTACACACAAGTTCAGCTAACATATAATTGTTGTAGACTGTTGACGATGGCAAAGCACAGGGAAAAAAAAAAAGAGTCTTGGCCAGAAGTCATTTATTGCTAACTGCTGACTGCACTGATAGTACTGAAAAGCTGGCTGCTGTTCCCAGAGGCGTTATTGTCTTCAGATGATAACAGATGGGTTCCCGGTGTGGTTGCAGGAAAATCCCAAAGTGTATTCATTCTTAAACGACACCGGAAAAATCTAATCAAACCTGTAAAATGTAACAAACTGCATGGCCATTTCACTGTTAAAAAGTACTTTTAAACCAGCTTTAATCCAGCATGCTCTAATAGTTGGCATCATTCTGGCACTTCCATCCTCCTTCTGCTGGACAAAATTCAGCTCAGTCCGTGTACAGTTAGGATTAAGTATGTGCTTAGCAGATTTTGGACAGATGAAGGGGCTGCTCAGTGAGTGTCCCAACAGTCTCAGTGTGACCTTGTTCAGTGGGAGCTTTTTTACAAGAAGCAATGATGGAGATAGAGCTCTCAGTTTATGTAAGTGGTGTCATATTCTGACTCTGCTCCAATGCTAACTGGACTGCCCTGGTTTGGCCCCTTCATCTAGACAAGGATACCGCCCCCATTGTGTGTTTGTGTGAGTTGTTTAACTGTGTAGCTTAGTCTCGGTAATTTTGCATGTGTAAGAAAAACAGACAGGGGATAAGAGGTACTGTATGTGTGTTGTGAGTGTGTCTTTGTATGTGTGTGTGTGTGTGTGTGTGTGTGTGTTTGTGTGGTTCGTTAATAGCTTTTCCATGGTTGCATGTGTCTCAGAGCTGCCTGCAGACATCAAGGGAGGGAGAAAAAGATGTTAAGGAAGGGAGGAGGAGAGGGACAGAAAGAAAGAAGGAGGTTGACAGTGGGTGGAGAGAGAGATCAGATTCCATTTATTTGTGGTTATGAGATCTGTTCCATGTACTGACATTTTTTATGCGTATGTCCCTGCTGAGTGCAGGGTTTAGAATAGCATTTTGGTTGACACTGAGCTTAAGCATTCTAGCTAGATGTGTATGGGTTTGTGTGTTTGTTATAAGGTGTGTATGTAGCCAGTGCTTTCTGCAGTTTACATTACGTATATAGGTGAGTAAAAAGAAGATATTTTTAAGCACAGCAACTTTTTTTTTTTCATGTTTACTAAGGCCCGACCGATATGGGATATTCGAGGCGGATACCGATATTGGGGAGGAAAAAAGTCATATACCAATATATCGGCCGATATCTTTCTTAGATCTTTGTTCAATCTGTAGAGACAGATATAGATAAATAAATGTATTGTGTTGATCCCTCAAATGCAGTTATCAAACTCTAGTGGAAAACATATATGGTGAATACAAGTTGGTCACTCAACTGGAAAGTTACTGCGCATTATGTGAGTCCCTGCTTGACACTCTGGATAGTGATGATGTTTGTTGTAATCCATATAGCACACTCTGCTGGTGAAAGAGAACTGCTAGTGTGATACAATGACACTCAAATACAATTATTTTTGACTGGTAAATAAGTCTAGTAATATCGGTGCATATCTGCAAAAACCAAAACTGACAGTCACTGGATATGCTAATATCGGCCAATATTATCGGCAAGGCCCTAATGTTAACCTCATTCCTATAAGGCATTTTGGATGCGTGTGCATGATAGTACATACTGTATATGCAATCAAAGTCTTGCTGCTTGGCTTTCAGAAATTTACAAGACACAAAATCTTGCTCTACACTATTCTTATGTGGTTGGCATCAGATAAAGCAGAATATAGAGCATGCACATACTATCAAATCTGCAGTTCTTGAGAAACATATTATGGTACATTGGAATCCTTTCATGACAAGGTCACAGAAAAGTGATCTACCATGTTTAAAGCTATGCAAATTTAACTCTTTAAAATGTCATCAGGCTTGCCTGGAGATTTATTGTAAGTGGTGCTGGAAACAGAAGCTCTCCCCAGTAATAAAAAAAAAAAAAAAACTAATTACAACAAGCAGCAGCTTCATCAAATAGCCTGCGAAGAATAAAACAAATGCATATAATCATTTAAGACTGTAAAAGAAATGACAGTAGGTATAAAGGGGATGCTTTATCAACGGAGCCTTTTCTTTTGCAAAGGTTGTATTTACCGTGCAGCTACCATTAAAGTTGTGCAGTATTTAATCATATCTGATTAAATTAAGAACCATACAATAACCAGAAAAGATGAGCGTGTCACATATGATCTTCAATCCAGTTTGACTGAATACTGAGGTAAAAGACACTTCACAAATGTCCTTAATTTTTTTAATTTAGTTTAGTCCTGTCCTCATTATTTTCCATGTTGAGACTTACCGACCCTGTTAATCCCCAAAACCTGCATGACTTAAAGGAAAGTACAGCACACTGGCTGCAGAGTGGAGTTGCTTGTTACTATGTGTCATTGTTGGATGTGCAGCTTCACCCGCAATAATGTTGAAAAAAGATTATTGCAACCACATTATTCTAATCTCGGCAGCCTTTCTTATATTGAATACAACAAGGATAGTCTTCCATCATCAAGGACACAGAACCCGCGGCAACAGCAGAACAGATGAAGTTACAGATAGGAGAAACAAAAGGTGTTATTGTGCTTGCGATATACTGTATTTTAAGGCTGGTTAGAGCTTGATGCAGCAGAATGAAAAATGCTATTTAAGTGACTACATCTGTTGTGCGCTCCCTAGGCCACTGTGTAGACAAGCAGGCTGAGTCAGAGGACTTATTAGACACTGAATTCCACTGTTGACTGCAGCATTAGTGCTCACCTACTGCATACATTTGTGACAAGCACACTGTGCCGCTGTGAATATGTGTGATGCATAGCTGTTGCTTCTGTGTGTCTGTGTGTGTGTGTGTGTGTGTATTTTGATATGTGCCTGTTAAAGTGACCTAGAAATTCATCTGTTGCTGTGCAGTGTTTTAAGGGTTGCCATTAGGAGGTAATGTGTCAGGGGAGGGTATGTGGGAGAAGTCTGTGGTGGAGTCTTAATTATTATTTTCCATATTCTCCTTAGAGGAGGAGTTTATAGCGAGTCCAGCTATTCATTCTGTTTTTTTTCCGGTAAAAACAGGATAATAGGCTCTTGTAATTAGACAGGATGATATGAATATATTTTTTGGGGGTTGTTAATTGAATTACAGCTCTTTCTTTCAAGCAACTACAGTTTTTAATAGCAACTCGCTGAGATCTCATGAAAAGTATCTGCAGGATTTGATTGATGTGATTCATTGCTACAGAGGACAGTCTCAATTTTTCTTGGCAACCATATCATTGTTGTTTTAAAAAATAATAATTAAAAGCATTAATTTAAATTCACATGGCACTGTAACAAAACAAAACAAAAAAGTCCTATTTTAGCTCCAGCTTTCACTTACATGGATTCTGCAAATTACATTTTAATGATTAAATGGATTGAATAACAGAAGGCAGCTCATGTCTTCAGCAATATTTTCTAATGTGTTTAAAAATGCATGCGGCACAGACTGTTATTTCCAATTATCTCTCTTCCACTGACTGTTTCATACACACACACACACACACACACACACACACACACACACACACACACACACACACACACACACACACACACACACACACACACACACACTCAAAACAGTACATATTTCTTAACATGGTAATGAGAATATTGCTTTATGGCATGGGTCATGAAGTGTGTTAATTACATTGAGCTTTATAGAATTTATTCACTCACGGAAGTTGGCTAATGGATGTGCGCAGGCTATTTTTGCGTTTGCCACAGACACCAGTTCCAAGTGTTAGAATGCTAATGACAACCAGAGCTTATCACGTAAGCTTATAATTCATACTGTGATACAGAAAGCATAATGTTGATGATGAACATAAAAGCACAGATTTCACCAAGCGCTTTAGCATCTGATAGTTATGGCAAATTGACGTTTGGCTTTATCTGAGCCATAGTGGATTTAACACATTGGATGCTTTTGGAAAATACCTTTAGGTCATTGTTTCAAGTAGAGCCCGACTGACAGATCATTCAGCAGACATTACCAGGCTCATATATCAGCATGGGCTTTCATGGTTTTCAAAATGTGCCAATCTTCTTTCTCACAGATCATATAATACAGAAAACAATGTCTGAGGTGATTAGAAATTATATCATCATGTAGTTTGTCTACAGAATGTGCTCAGACGCTGTAGTGTATAATTCTCTTAGCTGATGTTGCCTTGCATCACAGACGAGCAGATGCTTGTATGCATGAGTATCGATGATGTACAAAGTGTAAACATTTTTTTAATGTAGGTATTTTTCAATAAAGCAGCCAACTACTTTTGCATTGACAGATAAGTAACCGATCATTGCACAGTCCCCTTAAAAAATACAGTATATTATGCATTTGTAAAGGGAATGCACTGTATGGCAGCCTGTATGTGGAAATCTGTGGATTGTTCCCCTCTAAAGTCAGTACCAGCCTTGAAAATATCCATACTGGTTGGCCTCAGTTCCAAGTTCTGTGTTAAATCAATTTTGGATATTTATCTTCAAATTCAACATTTGTCACAGGAATCCAAATTACAGTATGGTCACGAGCTTTGGTGATGACAGAGGAATTGAATAAAGAACCCCTCGCCTGATGTCTTAGAGACAAGTATATAGGTCTAAGAGCTCAGATCAGGTCAGGGTAGAGCAGCTTTAAGGGATTATTACGCAGGACATTTTCTACTTAGATAAATTCCAAGACTCTTTCCTCTAGCTGTACTATGGGCACATAGAGAAGACCTTGAACCTCATTGGAATAATGTGGTTAAAGGACAGAATATCCTAACTAGACATTTTTGCAGTCCTAAGGTGAAACTGGGGGATATTTTGGGAAGGATGTCTTGGCTCTGTTTCTTGGTCAACTGTCACATGAATACTGCAGCAATACTTTTATGGATGGATGGTTAGATTGATTGAATGATATCCGACTGTCGGTCCCTTCAGCTGAATTCTGAACATGTCATGAATCATACAAACACCTCAAGTGGGAGATTATATGATTTATATGCAGCAACATCCCCTTTTGGCCTGCAGTCATTGGCAGTGAAAGACTTACCTATATCCACTACTACACCAAGGGTAGGAAGGATAGCATCGCCTCTGTCAACATTTCATTTTTTGAAAGCAAGTCTCACCAGTCACATGTGCTTCCTTGCAGAGAATTGTAGCATCACTGCCTAACCTTACATAGTTTTTAAGACTTACTCTAACCACTCATTCAGAGCACGAACTGATCATTTTCTTGGCTGTGCTATAAAATGCAATTTCGTTGTTATTGCAATATCAGATTGACGCATCTTAAAAGTCATATTTTTTCCCAATAAATGAGAAAAAAAGGTGTTTAAGAGCAATGCTTTATCAATCAGCATGCATACATTTCACCCATTGGCGGTCTGGATGTAATGGCCACAGTTGCAAATGGATGCAGTCAGATTATGCCCAAGCTAGCTGTAAATTTGATCTGTGCAATTTATTTGGTGAAAGACATATTTGGGGGGGATTTATTCTGGACTAAGGAGGGACACAGGTATTATGTAAAACACGATAGAGCAGCAGATAGAACCTGAGTTATCGCTAATATGCATTCTGTGATTTTTCAGTTTATTTATATCGCTATTGCAAAACTGAAAAATAGCACATCCCCAATTATTATTTTTTTATGTTTTTCTCTTGATTGTTTTTTTTTCTCCTGGCCTAGTCTGTGAGGCCTTTCACCACTCTCGGTCATTGCTAGGCAGTAGTGGACCCAGGTGCAAGGATGTTTTGTGCATGCAAACCACCTCCCCGCCACCACAATATGGGACGCAGACTGGATAATCTTTGGATGAACATTGTCATAAGACCTCAATCATTGGTAGATACTGAGGAGACTAATGTCGTGTGAATCACACCCTGATTGTAATTCTGTGATTGAAGGGAAAGATTTGTAACCTGTAGTGTTGAGTCACTTGCTCCTGCAGAGTGAATTAAGGTAAAACATCTGAACTGACAGAGGTTGTACAAATGTCGCTGTCCTGTTCTTCTGCTCTGAATTCCTTCTGTTTGCAGTTAATAGACCTCAGAAACACCCGAGCTCGGCACTCTCCTGTCTCCCTTTGCTCTTTCATTCATGTTCTTTCATCACTATCTCCTCCTCCATCATACACTCGAGAATCAGCTTGAAAATACTTCCCTCCTACCCTCTCCCTTCACACTCTTAAAATTGCCTCCTTCTCTAGCTGTGTGTTTAGGGAGATGATATGCATAAACACATAACCGACAAAAGTTTTCAGAGTTATTAGTTTTCTTTTCCTGCCCTGCTGTGCTATATCACATCGCATGTCGGGTGTAATACTGAAGGTGCTTGTGCTCGGTGTGTTTGGAAGGTGCTGAAGGAGATCAAAGGGCTGTGTGTGTGTGAGAGTGAAGTGTTGTGTGTGTGCATTCATCTTCTGGTATAGAGGTGGCGACAGCTTGACTTAAAAGAACAGAGAGATTTTCTGGATCACGGCAGATACTGTATAACTGTCAAACACACACACACTCACTCAAATGCTGCCCCACCAAAAAACACTTGCTCAAAAAAACACTGACACACTGACAGACGTATTTTACATCACCTCAGACACTGCGTTGACATACATTCATTCCTGGAGACTTACCCTAACAGCTCCTTGCCTAACTCTTAACGTAACTGAGCCTATTACAGCCGGGGCGGCTGTGGCTCAGTTGGTAGAGTCGTCGCCTCTCAACTCGAAGGTCGAGGGCTCCCCAGCTGAGCAACATGTCCGATGTGTCCTTGGGTAAGACACTCAACCCCACATTGCTCCCACTGCTTCGGTGGTGGTGTATGAATGAATTGGTGTTGTACTCACTCTCTGATGTAAAGTGAATTGTAGTATTACCTCCATTCCGCTGACAGATGCTCCTCCTCATACCCAATAAATACACACCTGGGAGAACACAGATTTAAACAATCAGACAGCGACTGAACCTGTTTGACCAGCAGGGGTCCTTCTACATTTCCCCTCTCCCTCATGTCTTTTACTCTACTCACTCTCTTCTAAAGCTGTACTCCTCAACTTTTCAAAATGAAGAAATTCTTAATTTTGCTCAACCATCCCTTCCAAAGAAGTGATTTCTTTTTGCTCTCAATTTCATGTTCCTATTCCCTGCACTGTCCTGTTATCCTTTGTATGCTTTCCTAACTGAATATGTCACAAGCTTGTTATTTATGCTCGTCGTTGACATGTCAGCCAATAAAGTACTCTGTAATTTAACAGGCTTATGAAATACATCACAGACTGGATCAATCAAAAAGGTACTTCCTATCATATTGTCGTATATTGCACAAGTAAACATGTGGAAGGGTAATGCAGGAGACTAAAAGCATGAGGATAACTCCTGGAAAGTTTGCGCCTTAAACTGTGTTAAATTAAAGATTCATGAAACATATCTGTATGCAACCAAGAGGATAAACTTGAAACGACTGTGAGTTTATTGGTGTTAAAGTTTCTGAAGTCGTTAGGTACTGTTCATGGCTGAGAATCCAGTGTTTATGCATGCCTGTGAGATGGTGTACCTGAAACACCTGCCTGCATGCAGGAGGAGATATCGTCACAACTTGGGAGACAGAGAGACAGTGTCATGTGAAGGAAAAAAGAGAAAAAGATGCAGAAAGTGGGAACATAGATGGGACAAACAGATAAAAGGAGCACTCTGGGGATGTAGCTCCCTGTGATGGACAGGAAAGTCAGCTACTTGGCTGAGGTATGAGAAACACAGAACTGCAGTGGAATAAAAATGCAAATAAGACATACAAAGGGGAGTATCCCTTTTTATAGTGAGGTTTGCAAGAATCTCAGAGCAAGACGGGAAACACAGGTAGAGAAAAAGCATGACAATAAATATGTATAAGCCTTTATTTGAAGAGAAGACTGCAACTGATTAAAATTCTTTCCGTGGATATCTAACATTACAGTAGCAACATGTTTAAGTTTAGGTCTAGACTAACCAAGATTTAAAATTGACAACTTAAAGGAAGAATGTGCAACACTTTGCACATAAATATAGAAGAAGTCAGTATATCCTATACAAATATCTCTCTGAGTCATGACTGTCTACAGTTAGAGACAAGCGATGGTCCCACTGGCTGTGTTGTTGTCCGAGCCATGTTTACATCATGTTAACATGGAAGGGACAGCTGACTCCTCCCCTTGCGTCTAAAAGCTGGTGCTCAAGGGCGACATCTACTGGATCAAAAAGTACATTCTTCCTTTAAGAATTTTCAGTTAAATGGGATTGCTGTGAGTAACTGTAAGTACTTTCATTCATGTGTTTGTAGGATTTGAAGAATAATCTTCTTAGCCCAGAGCTCACCAACCAATCAAGCTAACCTTGAGTGTAACCTATTAAGTGATAGATAAGAGAGGAGTGAGGACACTGGAAGTCAGTTTTGGTTGGAGGTGTTGAGAGAAGTCATTCTATAAGATGACGTTCTATGTGGTGCCCAATTTCAAATTGTATCAATACATTTGAATGTTCAGGATTATCAATACATTGAGTATTCACAGCAGCTCATACCAATTTTAGAACATTTAACTCTTCAACTGACAACAAACCTCCCACTAGTATTTCACACAGTTGTGGCCTTTGAACAGTAAATAGTTGATTCAAATCAGAGTGAGGGTGACACGTGGACACACAGACATTTATGTGCACTCAAGGCATGTTGGAGCTGTTTGGACAGCATTAGTCTGTTAACAGAGACTGCAGTCTGCAGTGATGCTCACACATTTCAGTCATTAAACTGAGTTACTTTAGAACAGATGATCAATTTGTGTTTCTCGTCCCTCCACGTCTGTGTGCAATGGCACGCTCCCTCACTCTCACTCGTCCCTGTGAGCTCTGTCTCCCTCTCTTTCTCTCTGTCTGAGTAGTTGTTGAATCATTTCAAAGACTAATCAACTTGAACTCCAAATGCTAGGGTAACATCTAGTTACGCTGCTCTGCCTTACAGGGTGATCAGACGTCTTTATTTCCTTGAAGCATCTCAATGTGTGTGCGACGTTGGAAATGCTGCGACCCCTGTGAATTGAATCACTCTGCAGGAAGTATTAGAACCAATTACATACATTTACATATATTGACAAATCCTATCAAACAGAGTAAACATATGTTTAAACATTTTAAGAAGCTGATAAGTGTTAATTGTGACAGATTGTAGAGGGGGCCGCGGCACCCTTAGCATGCTATACTTCCGGTGTCTCTGGCTGCTGTTGCATGTTTAGCTGTGTTGGTCAAACCACTTAAACACTACTGGACAACACCTGTAAAACAGTTGTCCATGATTTAAATTAGCTCTGCTGGCTAGCATGCTAGTGGGTCTCACAAAATCTCACAAAAATGTGAGGATGAAATGTGCTTTGTCAAATTTAGGATAAATAGTTGGTATTAAACAGCCAGTTAATGTCCTTTTATGTAATTCAATATTTACTTTAGTTTTAAAATGTATAAAGTCACAACTAAAAAAAGAGCAAAAAACATTAATCTCACAGATTCAAGTAATGCAAACGTGCCTTGTTTTATTATCTTGAATCTGTGCTTGCTAGCAGGCTTATAAATTTATTTTAAATATTTGTTATTCAAATTTAACTGAAATGACTGCAGGGTTGAGGATTGGGAAGCTATATCTTACAACTGTTGTGTCATCCATAACTGTCTGAAAGGAGTGCCCCCCAATCCCTTCACCCCAGTCTTTATTGATTACATTACTTGTCTGTTGTCAAAGAGCTCTGCATTTCCCAACACGGGGTTCCTGATCTCTGTGCAGACTTAACAGTACACACCATAAATCCCCATAAACAGTAACACTGCAAAAAGTATTAAACATGAGAGCACAAACAAATGAGTAAACAGAGATTGGCTCTTAGTGCTCCTCCTGAGCATCTAATAATGATCACACGGATTAGTAGGTAATAAAACAAATATAGCACAAGGCCATTACTGGATTTATGTCCTCAAGGATCTCAGAGGAAGAAGAGATTGGAGATCACTTCCTGTTTAACACAAACTACGTGGGGATTATAGTCCTTCAGTAAAGTGACCTGCACAGAAAAATAAAACCAGCCAAGAGGCAAGAGGGCACGTGATGAGTTTTGTGCACTTATAGCAGTCATCAATATCCAGTGGAAACTGATCAGCCAAGACCAAGAAATTAGGAACATAAATGAGGTGGAGGATAGACAAAGGTTGAGAGGAAGGTATGCATTCTGTAGTTCATGCTGAAGAGCAGATCTCTCGTCCATCTTTGTCATTTCTTTTCAGTTTAATTCAGTTCTAGTGCACTTCATTTCAACCCCCCTTGCTCCTTTTCCATCCTTCTTTGTGTCGGATTCTTCCTCCAGCCTTTGATTTCTTTCCCTCCCTTTATTCGCTGAGTTGTGTGGTACTCTACCGTTCATTTTGCTAACAGTGAGGTGCTATACTGCATTGGTGGGTAAATGGGTGCCCTCGAGCACTGAGTTGAAGCACAGAGTGGTTTCAAATGGTAGGAACTGTAGCTCAATGTGTGTTTGTCCTGAGGCTGCTCTCACATTGCTCTAACTATATACTGCCACTTTAGCTGAGAGGCAAGTCTATATGGTGCAGTGTGACACAGGCTAAAACTCAAAAGCGCGTTCAACAAAACTGTGCACAAAAAAATTGTAAAGCATTATAAACCTTTGTGTAGATATTATAGATCAACGTTGCAAAATTAAGGTCTTGATGGTATGGGATTTTCAGCTTTTAAAAATCTTTTTGCACAAATATTTCCCATATAAAATTATCCTCACGTCGTTAATGAATGCTTTTAAACAGCTTTTGTCCAAGTGTATGTCCAGTAGAAGCCATTAGGTCCCCAGTCCACCTCTTTCAGCCATCCTCCATTAGCACTGCACTGGTAAAGTAGTGTTTTTTTTTTTAATAATATAGAAAGAGCTGAAGAAAAAGAAAAAAAATGGAGCCAATAGCTTTATGTTTAAAAGACTGTATCATTTAATGAGCCATCAAATGCACAGCATCGAAAAGTAAGGCCGTGAATACAGTTTTAAGTTTTGGAAGAGCTGTTAAAGACACTCACTTGGAAACTTTAATCTCTCACGCTCTCTCTCTCTGACGCTCATTGTAACTTGAGCATTAACCCTAAAGTGACCCTTTGGAAAATGCTGTGTGGGAAACATTTATGAGTGACCTCCTTTTTTGGACCGAAGCACTGGAGCCATTAGATGCTAAAATATTAATCACACGCTGAATCAGGTCTGGTTGGATGAAATAAGCTGTATCAAGCTTGGGTAGCTACATGAATATGTGATATTTTGGTAACACTTTAAATTATGGCCACAATATGTTTGTATGGCTCTCATAAGGTAGAAGTAATCAGACGCATATTAAGATCATTAAAAAAAAACGTACGATCAATACGCAGTAATCAGGAGGGTATTGAGGGCATACTCTTAGTTAACAGCCCATTAGCTTTAGATTTCGGTCATATATAGTGCTTTCACACTTGCAGAAAACTCCTGATATTTACAGTAGGAGCTGTACATGTTTGAGTGGGCTGATGTGAGAACACAGAAGGATATTTTCCCGAGAATTCACCTCGAGCCAATAGGGAGAGGGAGTGACGTTTCTATACTGTGACTGCTGCAAGGCGCATAGAGTGTATGCATGGGACCTCTACGATCTCTGTGCACGACTAAACGGCTGCATTACGTTTTTTGTTCACCAGTATGTTGTTCTCCGGTTTTTTGTTGACATTGTGATAGCGCCAAACTACATGTAGCATTGATATAAAGGCAAATATTTTCATTAAAGCATCGTGTAGCGGACCCCTCCCGCCTGACAGGCATAGTCTCCTGCTGGGAAGTGCATTTGTGAACAGCCAGGTCAGGAGACTATCTGGAGCTGTCCTCCAGAAATTATCTAAATATTTTCAGGAGTGCATATGTGAAAACAGCTATAGAGTAAGGTACTTACAAGAGCTGAATGATGATTAATAAACAGCCAGTACGCTATTAATTAGCATGTTAATAAGGAACTAGTTAATGGCGAATATTGTGACCTTAATTTAAGGTGTGACATATATTTTACCTAAAGATTGACATGAATTGCTCACATCTTGCATATATAAACACTCATGCATATAGGATTTAAAATGAAAGCCATGTCTCCTCCTCAGACTAGATAGTTACTTGTGTTGCATGCTCAGCATAGGGCGTGTGAGTTCAAGTGTGAGAAACATGCGAAAGGTGATGGTTATGTATTCGATGTGTGTGTGTGTATGTGTAAAGCAGCGAGTGGCAGCAGCTTGCAGTGGTGCTAAGTCAAGAGCTATTTCTAGGTCTGAACATTAATACATTACTTTGGTTTTGTGCTGCTTCTCCATGAAACAATTGTGAACATTAGAACAGACAAAAGAAAGACCTCAGATGATGATTTTGAATACTTTGAAACGTTTTATATTCGTGTCATTTTTCCTCCTCTTCCTTTGTTACTCTAGTTTGGTGGAAATCAAGATTATAAACCTTTTTAACTCCCGTTCATTGAAATGTCCCAGCTTTCCCTCAGAGTACAGTGCTAACAAGCAGCTGTTTCAACATTGAACTCTTAATTAAGCAAAGGAAGCCTTAGGTTAAACAAAGACATAATTCTTGTTCTTAGTAAGAGGTTTAATGTATAATAGTATATTAGTGTGACAAGGTTCTCCGAAATGTACATGAAGTAAGTCATACCTGTGATAAGAGCCCAACAAATATGGGATTTTTGGGACCGATACCGATATTAATATTAGGGATAGAAAAAATCTGATACTGATATGTCGGCCGATATCTTTTTTGGTTCTATCGTCAATCTGTGGGGATAAATAGATAAAGATGCATTTATTGCGTTGATCGCTCAAATGCAGTTATCAAACACTTGTGGAAAAAATATATAATGAAGAACAGATGGTCAATCAACTGGAAATTAACAGCGCATTAGCTACGTGCATCATCGCTTGACAATCTGGAGTGTGACAATGTTGTAATACATAGGGCACACTCCGCTGGTGAGAGCCAAAAAGAGAACTGCTAGTGTAATACAATTATGCTGAAATGAAATGCTATTTGACTGGTGAATATATCTAGTAATATAGGCACATATATATATATATAGGCACTCACTTGATGTGCTAATATCGGCTGATGTTATCGGCCGGTCAATTAATCAGTCAGGCTCTAACTGAGATATAGAATTTGGATACATGTGAGCCGTATTGTTTATATTATGTCTGCTTTTTGGGACCTTTATATTTGCTGTTTATATATATATATATATATATATATATATATATATATATATTGTTATTTCTAGTTACTTTTAATTAATTGTGATAAAATCTATTTTTAGTGTGTTTTGGGGGGGGGGTGGTCTTCCATTCTTTGACATCTTTACACACCTCCCTGGCTTTACTTAGATATCCGGTTCATGTTAAAAAGTTTTATGTTAGGAAAACAAGTGGTAATTTTTTTGCAAGGAAAAAGTTTTGACTCATTAAAGGAAAACCAATGACACAAAAATTGGAGACATGGAAATGTATACCTTGAGACTATGTACAGTCACCCAATGTGTTTTTGTCATCTTGGTGAAATGTTCACACTAAGGTCATGTCCATTTTTGAACACTAGCACTTTTTGCATCACTCAGAGTCAGTGTGTAGGGAACACTCAGTATATATATATTTCCTATTTTATTATTCCAGTTGTTATTAGCATCAGTCAGCATACATTTGTTTTTGCTGGCTCTGCAATGCAACACAGTCTGCTCTGGCATCAGTTGAGCTTCAGGGGCAGTGAAAATATTGCTAGCAGCAAACACTTTAAACCATAGATTCTTTGATGAGAAACCTTGTCAAATAGTGTTTACTTTCCTTCCTTTTTCCAGCATGTGTCCTCAGTGCTCAGAAAGCTTTGCTTGCATATTTACACCCCTCTCACAGTAGGTGCAGTGGCAGGAAAAGGAGCTTAGAGTCAGGTGGTATATTGGTAATAAAATTGCAGTCAAAGTCAAGAGGACTAAGGGCTAAGAGGAGAGTAGCAGGGATGGTCATGACTCAAGATTGAAATAATCTGATTGTAACCAGAGAAGAAGTGTTTGTCAATAAGTTATTTTCTTTTCAATTGTTCAACATTGAGTAAACATGTACAACAAGAGTAAAAGAGAGAGGAAGGATGAGACAACCAGGATGAGCGAGGGAGAAAACATGTTAGTATTTATACGTTGTGTATTCTGAGGCTCACAGTAATCTAGAAATTCTTAGTTTGTATGCATAATCCCGCAGATGGGTCAAAGGAAAATGGCGACTTTATTTTGATTATCAAAAGGTACAAATCCTGAAGAAAAAAGCTTAAAACATTTATCGCAGCAGAGGTAATCTACAGTATGTTATTAGGGGTCGGACAAATGGAAGACTTCAACAAGCCTCATTTTTAAAGTTGTATTACTTTAATCCATTCATAGAATACAACAATAGAGCTCTGCATGTAAACACATCGGTTGTGTTACATTCATGGGCTTTGTAAATCTTGGTGTACTTGGGGGTTCTATCGTGAATATATCATGCAAAGCACATTTATTATTTAAGTAGTGTAGTGATGGTCTGTGTTTTCCAAGCAGAGAGCAATAAGAAGCTACTTTACCGAAGCTGCTTCATCTCACCCATACAGCTGTGGAGGCTCAGCAGGAGTGCTGACAGCTCGCCTGTCGGACTAATGATTTCTCTTTCGCATCCCGCCTATCCTGTCCTGCCCCCCCCCCCCCTCTCTCTTTCTCTCTCTCAGGTGTGGTTTGCACCGGCCGTGTTGCACAGAGTAATTCCGCTGTTTGGTATGCTCAGGTGAAAGCTGATCCGGTTAAGCTGTTTACATGCACCTTAACGCTAAATCCAGACAGCGGAGTATTGGAGTGACTAAACCTTGCCAGCATCTGTGAATATTTGTGCACCTGAGCTGATCCAGCCAGAGTCTGCAAAAAGGATAGACACCATAAACTTGTAAACTTTTTTTTTGTATTATGAAAATAATTTGTCAAGTTGTTTGTATGTGTGTATGATAGGCCTGACAAGCAAAAGTACTATTACTTTTGTACTATTCAAGCAAAATTCTGTCACAAAATAATGCATTTACAGTACAAACTTTATGTACTCACAGGAATCTCCCTGGAAGAATCCTACACCCTACTTGGTATCCTGTGATTATCAAAGCCAAGTCAAGTACCTTAAAATTGTAACATTTGCTATAAGTAGCTTATAAACAAATTCAACTAAAGCTGTTGAAGCTATTTGGTGATAAAACCAAGCATTGGACTAAACCTCAACCCAATGGAGACCTCATTGAAATAGATTGAGGACCAACATGATTAAAATTCATCCAGGAGGGGATGTGAATGTCTGTATCAATTTTAATTGCAGTCCAGCAATATGTTGTTGAAAGAGAGGTTCAAGGGATCCATAAAGTTATTAAAAATCATAAATTGGTCACTATTAATTACTTTACATTACAGTTTATTAGTAATTGGTGATACTCAGTGGTTCAGTCTTGAACAAATTGGTGGATCCACAAACAGACACAGCGACTGCAAGGTCCAAGCCACTAGCAAGACTTAAAGCAGATAGCATTATTGCCATCTTTTCCCAGGGAATGCAATTCCTTAAAGGTACCATTCTGAGTAGAAGCATTGATTTAGGGATTGGTTGGTCTAAGGTCAGTGGATGAGACCAATGATTAGATACACACTTAGTTTATCTGATTAGTGCATTGGATCATATCTGTGTTCCTAATACAATTACTACTGATATAAGTTTGTAAGACAATTTACTGTCTCCAAACATATTAGTCATTAATAATGGTAGACATGGATAAATATTCAGTGTTGTGAGACTTACTCATCATATATGTGTGAACATTAATCTAGACTTAATTTAAACTGAGTATGATTATATGTCATAAAACATTAGCAACTGCATAGAAGTATATAATTATTAGCACCTATGCAATACATGAACTATTACTTGTCAAAATGTGCTTAATACAACTTTTCCATTAAGGTTACACATTTACACATATAGTCCTGTGCTTCAGTGTCTCTATTGAAACAGTGTCTGTGAACCCATTTCCAGGAAGCAGATTATGGTTCCATTTATTAATGTTTTTAAACTCTGGGTCAGGTTTCAATAAAGAGAGAACATTTTATGACATCCATCGAACTTTATGCTTCGCGTTTGCTGTTGTTGCGGTGGTTATGTTAATTGTGTTTCCTGCTTCAGTCAGCTTGCTTACTTATTGGCTATTGTTCCATTTAACGTGACAATTCACAGAGTCCGTGCTTGGCCGTCCTGGGTGTTCCTACATAACAGGCAACCCAGATTGTCTCCCAGGAGATTGGGGAGGTCAAAATCACTCTTAACTAACCTCATATCAGAGTCAAATCTGGCCAGATAATCTTTGGAACCATCAGATAATCTGGTCGTGTCTGATTTTGGTCGGAAGGGGGGAATCAGGCCCAAAAATGTGATAGTGTGTACCCCGCTTAACTGAACAGCCTGGAATCTACCAGTAAGGTAGTTTGCAAACCACCCAACTATGTGGTCTGAGAGCCCATCTTTGAGAGGATCTAATAAGAAGCTGTGATCAGCAGTATCAAAGGCCATGGAGAAGTCTATAAAAAGGGACAAACAACATTGTTTACTGTCTAAGGCTTCAAGAATATTACAACTATAACATTCATGGCAGCAGGTGTAGTTCTATGGGTTTATTTTGGAATCCTAACTGTAAAGAAGACTAAATAGAGTTGGAAGACTGGTATTTTTGTACCGTCCTCAAGGAAATGATTTTATCTGCACTGAAATTAAGATTAAACATATGACACAGTAAATCAGCTAATAAATCTGATGCAAGTTTGTAAAATAAAGGCTTTAAATTGTCTGGACCAACTGGTTCTCGTTTTTCGTTTCGGTTCAACTGTTCGATAACGACTTGATTGTTTCCCAAGTTTCATTTGAACTTTTAGGTCTTTTGTATTTTTTTTTTTTTTTTTTTTTTTTTTGGCGTTTTGTGCCTTAATTGTAGAGATAGGACAGTGGATAGAGTCAGAAACCAGGGAGAGGGAGTGGGGAACGACACACAGGAAAGGAGCCACAGATTGGAACCGAACCCGGGCTGCCCGCTTGGAGGACTACAGCCTCCATACGTGGGGCGCGCGCACTAACCAATGTGCCACCAGCGCCCCAGGTTTAGGTTTTTTGTATTGCTGAAGACAGATAAGATAAAGCTTTCTTTATGCGTTGTAGAGAGATGTCAATAAAGCCTTTATGGAAATAATTCCAGGCAAGTGCAATATCATCAAATATGGAAATTTTGTCCAAGTAAAAATGATTCAGATCATGTAAGAAAGCCTGCTCATCAAACATTTTGTTGATTTTAGACAAAATGAGGCATACTTTTAGGTGTAGTCTTTTATCTCACAACAGCTATCCCACAATGATCACTTACATCATTTGGAAAAACACCCAAAGCGACATATTTAGAAGGCATATTTGTTCAGACTGAATCAATGATGATAACTTTCATTACGGGTAAGAATAATTATTGCAGGTCCCAGCGTGGTTCCTGTTTTAAAACAAATTCAGATTGGTTGGTGGGGGAGAAAGGGGGGGGTGCGCACAGGATCACTTCATTAGGACAGCTTGCTGCACCACAGGCCAACTGGCATCCAGTCAACACTGACACACACACACACACAATATCAAACACACAGACTCTCTCTTTCTATCTCTTTCTGTTTTTCTGGCTCCCACATACATACTTTTCTGGCTGCCAACTCTTTGTAGCCACTGGTTGCAGGATTAAATTGTCACAATGTACCAATGATGGGGAAGAAAGGGGGAGAAAATTAGTGTTTTTAAAAAAAAAAGCATAAGGAAATTGATGACCTGGAAGTTGTAGCAGAGAGAAAATTAGATTATAAGGAAGAAGCTAGGAAGTTGGCAGAACCAAATGAGAAAAGGGGAAGATGTAGTATTGTGTTTTTATCTGTTTCCAGCAGTTTTTATCTGTTTTATCTGTTTACATCCTTTTAATTCAAGGATTCCCCACAGGAAGGCCTGTTTAGAGGGCCTCATGTGGAGTAAACCTGTCGTGCTTTCTTCTGTTATCCCTCCATTCTACATCTTGACACAGATTCTCTTTGGTCATTGTCAAATGAGAGACGTTTTTGGGACTGACTTTATCATAACTTTGTAGGATTCATTTTCTTTCCACCAAACCTATCAGGGAATGCTGCTCTGTGGTTTTAGTTTGCTTTATTGGTCATGGCACCACTTAGCCCTGAAGTTAAAAGGTGATTTTTGGTGCTATAGTAAGCCTGTTACCCCGTGCTGCAGCTTAACAGACTAGTTAAATCTTCATGCACCGACCACTCCACTCTAAACCACTCATACTTGAACTGTTCCCACTGAAAGTGGTCACTCGACTGTCTGTGGCGGGTTGACTCAGTGCACACTCAGATTTTCCAACTGTTAATAGTCAGAAAAAGCAGTAGAGGAGATGTACAATTGGCCCTTAGCACAAAATTGCACCTCTCTGTTATGTTGGATGTGTAATTATAGTTATGAAAACTGCCAAATAGTATTTTTGTAGGATAATTTATCATTAGTGTGTAAAAGGAGACAGAGCCCAGTTGAATTAAAAGGATGTAGTTTCGAAATCACAAAGATTCAGTGGGATAAAAGGTAGAAGTGGTGGATGGAGGGTGATTAATGAGCGCACATTTCACATTAACTCGGGTAATCTGTATTCAATGTATTTTTCTTGAAATTAAGGGAGTTTTCTGTTCAACATCTACTGAAATTTGACCACATTTTACTTGTAACTTAACTACAAACCAAAGCCAACGATACAAATTGTTAGATCTTGGGCAGAGCTTGGTCTTATTTGGTGAAATAATGAGTTAATAAATTTGGGAATTCATACTTAATGTATTTTACTGCTACACAATATTTCACAGTTGTATTACAAAACATAAACATAGACAACATATTCAAAGTTGTTCTTTGTACTTGCTACATTACATTAAATGACACATTAATGTTGTACAGTATGAGATGATTCAGGGTCCAACTGTAGGAATACTCAACATGTCAGACTCATTTCGTATTTTACTTGTTGTTATGTTACAGCGTCATTCAACAGACTGTGTTAAAAAAGGAAGTGAATTGCTTCCTTAAAGCAGCAACGACTCGTGTGATGATGACAATACATGTTCCTAAAAAAAAAAAAATATATATATATATATATATATATATATATATATACACACACACACACACACACACACAGAGACACACACACACACACACACACACACACACACACACACACACACACACACACACACACACACACACACACACACACACACATATATATATGCTGGCAGCTCAGACATTCACAGGTGATTCTTTTCTGGGAGCATAGCCAAATCTTGAGACAGTCGATCCCTGTTCTCAAAGATTTTGCATACATCATTGCATATCTATTGACCTTGTTATTGACCTGTTTGTTTCAGAACCAGGAAAGAAGAATAAAACACGTGGTCAAACAGAGATGCCAAGGAAAATGACAAAGAGACAGGCGGAAACAATGCCAACAGAGAGACAGAGACATACCAAGACATGGAGTGAAACGTGATTAGTTTAGCCTGCTACTTTAAGGTAGAAATCTGAGGAGAAATGCATATTGTATATTATCCATTATGGATCATGTTATGGTGTGCCTGGATTCCCTGCACACCCAAGTTAGTATGGCCCAAGGTCAGCTACTTTCCAACATGCCTAGTGCTATTGGGATTGAGAACAATACATCAAATAAATGCAAAACTACCTCATCAGGTGGATTGCCTTTGTAGTTGTCCATTGTGTTTAGTCCTCTATCTACAGTGAATGAAGGGCTTCTGCAGCAAGTATTTTTTATCAAAAACATTCAGAAAAAAACCATGCAAATGTTATAGAAAACAGCCCAACCTGTTATTGTATGTGGGAAATGATAAAGACATAAAAGCCCACCCTAGTTAGATGCATTATCACGAAATTCTAGGTCACATCTATTTGAGTCATTTACAGCACATGAAGACGTTTTTTTATGCATTATAACGGGGACAGTCTGACTTTAAAACCTCCACTTTGGAAGATAGAACATCTTTGCACAAGGGAATCCGTTCATTGTCTTTCATCTTCAGGCAGAAATGGTAAGCTAAACATACACTTGTGCACTCAAGTTCCGGTGTTAAAGTCTGGATACAATTGTGCAAAGTCCAAACGTAATCGTCTAAGTGGTCCTGTGTTTGCATCCATACTGTTGCATAATAGGTGAGCAGTGGTGAGTGCTTTGAGCTACATGGGGATTTTGGCTGGGCTTCAGGGGCAGACTGCAAGGCAGCGCAAATTGTTGATTGGGGAATTTGGGGTGGATCAAGGGGGGTTACCAATGTGGTCACGACCCCACTTGAAGTCTGATTGGCAACCTCAGGTGTCCCTTGAAAAACTTAAATCAGACATTTGGGCTGTGCTGCAAAAGGCTGATAGTACCTCCTTCTTCTCTCTTCAATGTGGCAAATTTAAAAACATGATTCATCATGATTAATCACGACCTCCACTGTGATTTCAGCCACTGATATCAATAGGAACAAGGCACTTGTGTTTAAAGGGGGTAAAACCAAACACAATTTCAATATTCTATAGATGTGGAGATGAAGAGGATAGAGATCAAACAACAGCAAAAAGAAAGTTGACTCTTCTAACTCATTTTTCCCCCGCCAAACAATGGAGAGTAGTATCCAGCAGATTATCAATAAGTGTCTAGCTCCATGAGCATTATCCGTATCAATACAATCCAAGTCCATAGTAGGCGCCCCCTTATACAATTACTGACTCCAAACTTCCTCACACTTTTATGGGGGCAATTAGTTATTTTCTCTCACACAACCAAATGACATGTGGTCTTAATCTAGATGTAGAACATTCACTTCTCACACAGCAGTTGGAATCAGCAAATCCAGTTAACTTGATGCAGTTAACATTTTGGAGAATAGAGTATTCAGCTTTAGGACGTTAACCAGCATTAAGATGTGTGATATCAGAAGAGCTTCAGGCTGTCTCATGTTCAGGAGGCTATTTTTGTCCTTTTTTTCTGCCCTTGTCTCATTAATCAGCTTTTATTTGCTCTCAGTACGGGAGGGATTTTAGTCCGTGCTTCAGAGTCTGTCTGAGGAGAGATTTTTAAAGTAATGCAAACTTCTCTTCCCGGACTCTCCCACTAAGCCTTCGGGGGCCGCGAACAGAGCGCAGTGGGTGGCAGTCTGACACAGACCAGGAAGAGCTCCATTACAGTCACTTCAGATGCTTTCATCTAACTTATGGAAAATTCAGAAAGTAAAATTAAGGGTGAAACTGAAACGCTGTGAAAAATGGATGATATACTATGATATGCATGAGGCCGGGCAAACCCAAGAAAACTTTCAGGAAATTAAGCAGCCCCAAAAACTCCAAGTGAGCCTTTAAGTAACTCTAAGTGACTCATTAATTAATTCACTTTTTTTTCATTGTATAAGTACATTGTATAAGTTCATTGCTAAATAAAGAAGTTTTTTAATACGTTTTTAATGTTCCAGCTCTCCAGTGGGCCTACAAGGTATTGGTATATTAGTTTTGAATTGGCTTTGTTCAACTGATGAACTGTGAGGGCAGAGATCCACAGTTCATTTGTGTTTCACCTAACTGTTTCACTCAAACTCCACCAAAATTACCCTGTTTAATAATAATAAACTGTTGAAAATAGTTCAGCTAATATCAAGTAATACCTCAACTTTATTTTGACAAGACGATAACGTTTATTTGCATGATTAAATTAAACATGTATGAGAATGAAGTTGATATCGATTAAGTAAAAATGTTCTCTTTAAAGTGGTGAAAAGGATTTTAATTTAAAAAAAAAAAACATAGTGACCTCTGCCCCCAATGCCTTTTATCGTCTCCAAAAGCAGACATCGTGTCAGAAATTATTAAGATTTTTCAGTCCATGTTACACATTGTGAGAAACTCCACCCTGCACAAGTAGCAGCTTCAGAGGTGTCTCACAAGGGCTTATGTCTGACTGCCAACACCCACAATTATGCAGATAAATCCCCATTATGAGAGCTTTTCACAGCCCTGAATGTGAGCCTTGGTGAATGCATTCCTTTGCCACTGTAAGGGATCTATGTGTCATGGTAGGATGAATTCATGTAAATTAATTAAAAGTGGAAAAGGGTCACAGGGACAGAGGAAGATGTATGGAGGGAGAGAGGCTGCAATAAAAGTAGTCACATAGAAGAGGGTCTGACAGAGGATTCAATTTGTGTAAGAAAGAATATGAGGCATCTTGTTTCTATTTCTGAGATAAGACAAAATTGCTGTTGGTTCACATAAATCAAATTGTATAGCGGATCTCTAGGAAATAACCTGTCAGCTCATCAAAAAAAAAAAAAAAAAAAAAAAACTTTTAAAATTTTAAAATGATATCAAGTCATTTGGCAATTTCGATCATGTTAGACATAAGTTCTAGTTTTGGTCTTTAAATGTAGAAAAAAAGATGGTTGGGATAGAACAAGGAGAGAGAAAAAAAGGATGAAAAGAAAGTGTGTGAACAGGGGGACAGTTAAAAACAAACCAGAGACACTGGATGAAGCGGCAAAAGACAAAATGTGCCTCTCATATCGCACAGTAATGAGGTTCGGGGGAATAGACCGCAGAATGTACAGTATGGTGTGTCAAAGTGACCATGGCTCACTGTGTGGCTGTGTGTGTGTTTGTGTGTGTAAATGGAAGTTTTTTGATTAGTAAGGGTCGATTGGGTCGTATTGCAAGTTTAGATCAGCCGGCCCACTCATTGTCGCTGCACAGATACACACACACACACACACACACACTGGCATGGGTTGAATAAACAGATAAATGTATGAGCACTGACCATTCCACAGTGGAGGGAGGCGAAGAGGAGCAGGTTGGAGGGAGAATGTGAGATAGACGGGTGGAAGGAAGGCTAAATTAAAGTCAGGGCATGGAGGGAGAGGACAGAACAAGTACAAGAGGAGGCAATAATGTAATGGAGCCATCGGGCAAGGGCGAGTGAAACATGTTCGAAAGTTTAAATTGTAGGACGAATTCTGATAGCTAAGAAATATGTGGTATGCTCAAATGAGAAGGTAATAGAGACGTGAGGGCAGTGAAGGAATGGAGGGGAAGGGAAGCTGAGGAGTCTGTGATCAAATGAGGGGTATAGAGTGACAAATGTGGAGGAGGAGAGACGGATGGAAAATACAGATGATCAAATGGTGACTGTTGGGCTAATGGACAGAGAGGTTGACAAGATGGAGGGGATAGTGAGGAGTGATAACGATGGCAGTGAAGGAGAGCGGTTTGGGAAGAGCAGACATCTCAAGGTCAAACGGCTGCGTATCGATAATGAGGACGCCATAGTGCAATTATGGGCTTTCATGGACAATGAGGAGAAAATGGGAAAATCTGTCAGTCAAATCAAATCCTGCATCTCAGGTGTAGATTTTTTCAACCTATAGTGAGCAAGGATAGCCTGCACCAAAATGTGGAACGATTGTCATGATTGCCAACTAACTGACTACAATAGGAGCTTCTGCAGAATACACCGATTGATGCAACATTTGCTCACATTTTCTTTCACGGTGACGCAAAGTCATTGGTAAATATACAGTAAGCATGGCAACCAGCTGGACTAACTGTGAATGATCATGCTTGTATTTCCGTTAGATTTTACTTTTAACATTGGAATTCTGCTGTTACTTTGTTGTTGTACTTTGAACAGCATTATGGAAGTGCAAGAGACATGGTGTGTTAAAAAACATGATGGGGGCACAGTGGTTAGTGTGCAGGCAGTTCAAATCTGACCTGTGGCTCCTTTCATTCCCGACGCTCTCTCTCCCAGATTTCCCACTCTATCCACTGTCCTGTCTCTCCAATAAAGGCATACAAATAAATATAAAAATAAAACAAACCAGCTCAAAGCTCCCATTCGCACACACTCTGACATCAATGCTCACGACGCTTTATTAATACATCCGATGCCGACTTAGAGACACAAAGACTACAATTGTACCTTTGTGACATTTACAGTCACGACGAGGCCTAACAGTGTCGTCACAGTCCCATCTTGAACAGGCAATGTTAAAGACCCTATTGTTTGAATTTTTTGCTTACTGTCACGGGTATTTTGTTACAAACACAACTCATCCCATTAGCAGCCTTACAGCTGTAGCTGTGCAATTGCAGCACTAGACTCTTGCAAAAGAAGGTCAAAGAGTAAGTTCACAGCAGCTGGAAATCTGGTTTAGCTGTTTTTTTGGTGGGTCACACCACTGTGGAGTCTGTTTTAAAAAAAAAAAAAAAAATAGGTCACGGTCACAGGTGCAACACAGCACACATTTAGCCACAATAATAGCAGACAAAAAGAAAGGGGAAAAAAAATCCTCTCAAAAAGTAAAAGTCTGTTTTTTTCTACTGTGTGTCCATTGTAGTTTTTCAGTTCACTGTGTTTTCAATCTGACATACCTCAAAATCATGTCACAGACTCACAGTGATAGGGATTGTGACACTGTCATTTCATTAGATCCATATCACATCGTGAGGCATGCAGTGAACCTGCAGGATCGATGTCACCGCACAGTGTGTCTAGGCCTAAAGGTGAAAGACAGGAGGTGGAGGGTGGGACGAAAGGGACAATGGCGAGGGAGAAAGAAGAAATTCGTAGAGTGTGGAGCTGGGGTATGATGTGAACCTGCTGTTATCACGCCCTCCAAAAGAATTCAGAAAAAAACTAAGGGATCAATGATGGTGGTCAAAATAAAAACAGGGTTAAAATAGTAAAGAAGGATGGGGGACTTAGAATAAGAGAGGCAGTAGATGAAGGACAGGGTGGGCGTGTGTGTGTTTGGGGGTACAATATATTAAAAGACAGGGGAAGGTTAGAGACAGACTGTGCAAGTGAGATGTAGAGACAGAATGAGAGAGAGACAGGTGGTGGTGTTGTGTGGGAGGTGGAGAGAAAGCAATGGAGAGGTCAGTGTTAACTGCTGTGGTCTGGCTTTCTCCCTGAGACCTATCACAACCTATCAAGTCACTGTGGTGGAACATACACACTCTCTCTCTAACACACACACACACACACACACACACACACACACACACACACACACACACACACATGGCTGACCCATTGATGCGGACAGGCTAAATAGAGAGAAATAGTGGTGCTGTAAGTTGTTGGGGGATGGGGAAAGTGGAGGGAATTAAGAAATTGTTTCAAATGGGAGAAGTGTCAGATCCTCCTCTTTCAATGCCTTGTGATTTATCTGTCTGTCTGGCTGACTTCAAGGTCATGGCAAGGAATCTACTGGTCATTCTGACATAGGCTTTAAGATTCCCATTAATTGGCAAGCACAGTGCTATTTGATTCTGCAAATCTGTGCTCTCTTCTCTAAAGCTGAAGCTATTGAGGGACTTCTTGGAAATATTGATTCAATTGTACAGTTGCCAATAGCGCTGATTGAAAAAAAAAAACATTCATACACAAAACACAGGAAAGGCCTCTCACTGCTAGGTACTGTAGCATTAAGGTCCAGTTTCAAGGGGGGGGGGACATGAAAATGTTAGAATTTTGTTTTGTTGGAGGCAAAATTAGTATCCAACCCCCAAGACCAGGATGAGTAATACAATTGTTCTTATTAGACATGACAAACCTTTTAATTATTTACACTTTAAAACTGACCACTCAGGCAAAAATAACAAACATTATTGTCCCCTCAAAAGGAAACACAATGTGGAGAAACTGCCTTGTCTGAACCATATTCTTTTAAACAGTTTTCTGCATGAGACAAAACACACATCCACCTTCATACGTCAAGAGGCAACCTCCAGTGTTGAAAATGAAGCCAATGCTGAAGTGACCAAATGATCGCTTGAGGCTGGCAGCAGAAGACACCGGAGTCACATCTCACACAGTGAAAAAAAGTTTTCACAGCAGAAATGCACATGTTTACAGCCTGGTTAAGAAAAATGAAATGGATCTGATGAGCTAGCTCATATCTCTGTGAGCACACACTGTATCGGGGGATGATTTGTTGATAACTAACAAGTTCTGATTTTGTGAAGGATAACATTTATTCATAATAAGGCACTGAGCTGACGTGACTGATGGGTGGGCGCGGTGTTAGCTGTTTTCCAGGAGGCTTAAAACCCACTTCAGCTCAAGCTCTTAGGTTGTCGCTAGGTTGACAGGAAGTTAGGGTGAGACAGCTTTTCCAGCATGGCGACCGCCATCGACCGACTTCCAAAGTCCCCTGCACTAACAGGTGGGTTCAAAACTCATGCTTTGGCCTTTTATATTTGCAGTCGATGGATTATGTAAAGGAAGCAATATGGGGATGCAAGAAGATCAAGTTCATGGCTGGAAGTTTGAACTTTGATTCAAATGAGTGAGGTATTCTGCTTTTTATTTCCTTCCATTTCAAAGCCCCTTAAATTTCCCCCCGGGCAGTTGTGATGTTGTGATGAAGAAAATTCCTGCAATCAAAAAATCTTGCAATTTTGGCCAATCTAGCCATCTTTTGATCAATATTTGTTGGTTTTTCTCTGACTTTGAAGGCCCTAAGAGATTAAAAACATTTTTAACACCACTGGATCATATATGGGTGTTTATGATTTTTTGTTCTAGATTGTTTCTCCTCATAGCTGGTCATGTGATGAATTCATATCAAAAGGTGTTTCAGGGATGGCTTTAGTGGGAATAATACTAAATTTGCCATCCACCTATCAGACTAACTCTAAGGCAGTTGTTTCGATGCACGCTCAACCCCCCCCAAAGAGACCCCAAAGCAGACACAAATGGTGGGATACAGTTAATAAGCCTCAAGTCTCACTGCTGCCTTCATGTCTGCCCTCTCTTTGCTCTTCTGACCCTTCATTTATCTATTTCCCTCTCTCCCAGCTATCTCTAAGAATCTCTTTGCACAATGCAACCTGTTTTTTTTTTCAGCAGAAGCTGCAAGATGGCTGTTGGCCAGGTTTCATTACATGAATTAGTCATTCCGCCTTTATTCATTATTAAAATAGAGATTACTCATCATGGTTTTGGGACAGTTTTCCAACACTAATGCAGAAATCCGCCTGCACAGAAGAGAGATTGCATGCTTTCAATGGTCTTATCTAGACTTGTAAACACATATCTTACCAAGAACATGTGCTGTCCGTCAGAGAAAATTCCTCAGTAGTTATTATTCAGACAATTTCCTTTCAATTAATCCACACAATGATAGAATCACGCCTCGCATTTAGGAAATAAAAACATCAAACAGATCACCTAATGCAGCAGCTCTGCAGAGAGGCTTTATTTAAACAATAGCACAAAAGGAAAGGGGGATAAGGAATGACATATCTGATAAATAATAGAAGTATAGGCAGCAAAGAGAACTGATTGGAGGCACTGCATCGGGGAAATAAGGGTGACATTATCAGCAGGCTCTTACACTGCTCGGCGTTGCAATTGTTTATCATAGATGAAAGGAACTCATTTGCTGGTTCGCAGTGCAGTGTGAGGCGAATTCATAATGTGATCATGTATGTGAGCAAAGCTAAAATGTACATTGTCAACTTATCTCTGCTGATATGGAGGATAAATGTTTGGAGATGTATCTGTGTGGTAATATTATGTGCTGTTGTGTTTAGATAGATTCATCCGCTTCCTCTCCTAATCTCTAATCCCTCGCACAGCTGGAGCACTGTGGTGTGTGTGTGTGTGTGTGTGTGTGTGTGTGTGTGTGTGTGTGTGTGTGTGTGTGTGTGTGTGTGTTTTGCTCTCATATTCGGATATGTCTCTATCTATGACCCTACGTGTGTAGATGTTTGCATCAGAGAAAGTGTGTTCACTAAATCACATGGATGTGATTGGATGGAGGGAATCCATCACACTGTTGTATGCCGTCTCATTTTGTACAAAAAAGATGATTCTCAACCCTTAGCAAAAAGAAAAAGTAATTTGAATTCATTAAGTGAAACAATATTACCATCCAATCAACCCCCATTTAAATGAATGTTTTCCTTGACAGAGAAACATCTCTTTTAGTGAGAAATATTTTTCACACATACGTAGATCGGCTTTAATTAGTTTGCTGTGTGAGAAAATAAGGCAAAAAATAACACAAACAGTTCCTGAGCGACAGGAGATCAGGCAGAGTATGAGCGAGTCAACTGTTATTTATGATAAAGTTGATAATGTGTGTGTGTGTTTTAAAGACCGACAACTGAAATGGCAGACATTCTCTCTCTCGAAGCTACACATCGTGTTTTTGTTGTGATAGGAGGGTTTCGGTGAGGGTGTAATACTATTTTCCTTGAAGAATGAACATAATGGATATTGTTCAAAATAGAGGTCGGTAGTCCAATAGATTTACTATTAAGTTGCATTGTCAAGGAGCACAGTAGAAGCATATTTGAGGGAGTATTCTTTGTCACAAAGGAAGTTTAAACACCAAAAACGATTGTCATCTGAATTCAAATACTATCAGCAGAATGTGCTGATATATTCAAAAGGGTGCATTTACTGTATATGAAAAAGTGTGTCAGAGACAGCTTATACATTTCCAACACTGTGTATGTGTATGTGTGCTCGTAGGTACAAACATCAGTACGATAGTGTTAGTGTGCTTAAGTGCACTGAAAACATATGTATGAGAATGACCTTTGACCCAGCATGAAAGCCTTCAAATGTCACGCCGTGTGCCCATGGTGTACGTACTAACACGTACTCACACACGTTTAAGCTTCCATAAACACACTGCAGACATTTACTATGTGTCACTGTGAGGCTCTCTGTGTAGTGCTAAAAGGCTCGGCTCTCAGTCTGAAGCTTTTAGGAGGTCAAAACGGCAACATTTAACCACACGAAATGCTCTTCAATCAACATTTTTGCACTTTTCTAATTTATCTGGTAATTTTCAGCCAATTGGAATCATTAATGTTTTTTTTGTATTTGACAGACCCCATGTTTGTTCTCTGCTTGTGCATGAGTGCTGGAAAAATGGACTCTGGTGAAATGCATTCTTTTATGCTGCCTTTTTTAAGTGCTCGGGGAATGTGATAAGTGACTACTATTGAAGGAAGATGGTTGCATTTATATACTGCTAAATACTTTTAAATTACATGTTTTTTTTCCTGTGGTTTTCCTCATTGTCTAACAGTTTACACATTTTCTTGTACTTTGTTAAAAAAAATATAATAGGATAAGGAACTTATGAAACTGAAATGAAGACATCAAGGAGATTAAAACTACTAATTAAAACCATGTCCTAATAAACATAACAGTAGGTGTTATGACTTCCTTTTGAGGGTTGACACATATTTCTTTAGAGAAAAGTAGCTTCAGTGTTTTTTTTTTGTTTAATTGGACTGTATGACCATTGGTAGCCATGGTAACAGCTACTTTTCTTGCATCATGTTCAGTCCTTGTCCCCAAGTTGACGCCTCCGTCTTTTCCAGATATTTCAATGAGCTGCATTTTGACAGAGGTAATACTTGCAATAATCTTTGCATTCTAAACACTTTTACCTTGGATCCACCTCAAAGCGAGAGGGGGAGCAACATCTTCCCATTCCGGTGATCCCAGAAGATTAGCACAGCATCTTTAGCCATAATTTCCACACACCAGTTACACTGATGTGTTCAGTCGCCTAAGAGGCTCCAGGGATGAAAGAGTTAAGGGAATACAGACAGAAAGAGAGATGAGTGCTTGTTTGAGAGCTCCAGGATCCGTATGGCTGTGTGTTTTTATCATGTTGGTTGGATTGCAAAGCGGAGCAGAGAGCAGATGGGTTTATAATGAGGAAACAGAATTATTCTGATAATGATGACCAGATAATTATACTCCATCTGAAGGAGGGAGGAAGGGTGGCAGCAGTGTCGCTGGATTTAAAAGGGGAGTGAAACGGATTAGAAGAAAGATAAGTGCGTGTACACAAGGCGGGGTTAAGGAGAGCTTGAAGAAATGTAATGAGAGTAGTAAAAATGGAAGATGGGCGAGGGATGCAATGAACTTGAAAGCCATTAAAAAAATCTTCAAATATCTCTTACTGAAATGCCTACAGGTTCAAGGCCTTTAAAGTCTTCTAAGAAAGTTACGAAACTATTACCTACTTTTTTTTCCTATAGTCATTTAAGCCCCCAAGGCACTGTTAGTAAAGCACAATGTTTTGCTCTTGCAGCAACAGCAACATTATTTGAAGTGTTAAGTTACAAAGTAGTTGGCCAGAAAGAATAACATCTGTTTTTCTTGGCCTCTGCTTCAGCTTTGTTACATAAAAGCTACGTTTCCAACACTGAAAATGGCCTTCCAAAATATGGTGTCTGAAGTTCAGAGCTAGGATACATTTGCAGTATTTCTTTCTGCTTTCTGGGATATTTAGCTGTATTTATTTGAGCCTGAGGACTGCAGCAAGTGCAACAAGCGATATGCTGAGGCTGGGACTGCTTGCATGGAATGCATGCTGGTTCACAGAGGCCATCCTGGCATGATGCTGTTTGCAGGAGATCTCAGAGGAAAATGAGTAAATTTTACCATCAATGCAGACTGGAAATGCACATAAAACATGGCATTATCATTTAATGCTTAATGAATATAGATAAGGGGGAAGTCAATGTTTTCACTCTGTTATTAAGAAATGCTACACACGTAACACTCACACATATGCACAAACAGGGTTGTTAAGAAGCTGTACACAGAGAAACAACCTGAGCAGTCAGGGGATTAGTCAATGGCACCTCTGCAGTGACACAGCAGTGACCTGGAACCTCTCCAGCACCTATTGTCCCAATTCCCATACTTCGTCCACTCTGGGACTCAAAGCTGCTACGCTCCTTCTGTGCCCTATGGACTGAGCGACTTCCACTTGTATGAAAGGGTTTTGCTTCTTTTTAATGATTTTAAAGTTATACTTTTTCATTCTATTTTCGCTTTACTATATATTCTCTACTTTGAATGGTTGTTGTTCCTAAGCTTCAAATTTTTAGTACCATAAAAAACTGTACCCCACAACGTGTCAAGATTTTACAGCTTTAACAAATGAACTCATTTGAAAGAAGTCTGTGTGCTACTTGACATCATTAAGAGCTACATTGCTACCTATTAGTCATCTCTTTTTTCACAATAATTCCAGATTTTTTCTTTTGGTCTATTTTCCTTTCTTTTTAGGCTGGGAGGTTGTTGTTGGTTATTACCTGCTGGTGTTCAACTTGGATTAAATGGCCTCCCTTGTAACACCGTATGCTGGTGTTTACTTCAAGTGTGTCACAGTGAATTGATGGCGGTCCACCGTTGAGCAGATGGTTGGTATTTGTGCTGATGAAAGTTTAAACAATATGCTCTCATTATGAATCTGTCCAGGCTCTAACGCTGCAGACGCTTCATGCTTGGTTCAGCCTATAGGCTTGGATTTTGTACAAGAAAGTTTAAACATTTACCTTTGTAAAACCTGCAGATAAAAGATGAAATGTTTGACTGAAATGTTGAACAAGTGTGGAAAAACAGATAACAGAGAGAAGGTTTAGTTGTGTAGAGAAGATCGTCAACGCTTTTGGGGAGGAGATAAATACTGAGACAGAGTTTCATGTTCATTGCTTCTTCGCAAAGACAATACCAAAGAAAAGGTCAAAAATGTAAACTCACTGGGAGATGTGTCTGGTAGGAAGAAAATGCACTTTCCTTTCGGGTGTTTCTGCCCTGTTTATTTTAATCATTTAGACCTCTGAGGTTGCTATTTCACATCACTTTTGATTTTTTTTTCTTTTACTTTCATGTTCAAAGGGAAGTATCTGGGATATTTTTTGGAGAAAAGATAACCCAAGTGCACACACACACACACACACATACACACACACACACACACACACACACACACACACACACACACGCACACGCACACACACACACATCAAAAAACACACACATCAAAAAACACACACATAAACGGTCTGCTTTGTCCTCAAACACACACTTTCTCTCTTTTACCTTTTGTTTTCATGCACATGCAAAAGCACACAAATTCACATGGACAAACACACACAACCTACATTGACAGGTCATTTCACCACAAGCTAACATAGCTAAGTGCAGAGAGCTGATGCTAAATACGGAGAAAACTGAGCAGAATACCAACGACTCTCAAGATCATGCAATACAAACAAGCAGGGTGACGATTCACAGCAGGCAATAAGGCAGTGGTTTTCAAAGACTAGTTCAAGACCCGAAGGTGGCTTAGGGGACACTAAGAATAGGTTTTAATAGAATTGCTTTTTTAAAAGGAACTGAAATTCATTGAGGTTGTGCTTTTGAAAGTTATTGGGAAGGTATCAAATGGAATATCGCTAGGTTTCAAGCATTATTAACTCAAATTCATTACTTCTTCACCTGAACCAAGAACAAGAAAAAAAAAAAAAGATTCAGAATGAGAACTCCAAAGAGTTTGAGATATAACCTTAAAAGCACAGTGTCCCATGGTCTTAAGTCTGGAGTGTGAAACCACCAACAAACCCTGATCGGAGGACCTAAGAGATCTGCTGGGAGTGTAAGGCTGTAAAAAGTTCCGAGAGGTAGGCTGATGCCTGTCCATGCACAGTTATTAAAGTAAGAACAATAATCCGGGGTGCCGATACCCTAGCGGTTGTGACGCGCACCCCATGGAGGCAACAGTGCAGCGGCTGTGGGTTCATATCCCACCTCAGCTCTTTGCTGCATGTCATCCCCCATTCTCTCCTCCCAACATTTTCTGTCACTCTTCAGATGTCTTAACTAATAAAGGCAAAAAAATATCCCCAAAAATGTCTTTAAAAGAAAAGTAAGAACAATAATCTTGAATTGTATTCTAAAGTTTATGGAAAGACGTTGTAAGGAAAACAGAATTGGTGTTAAAATGGACCTTTTTGAGGACTTGGTTAATCGTCTGGCTGCAGCATTTTGTAGTAGTTGTAAGCTTAGCAGTTATGCTAACAAGTGTCGCACACAACCTGCATGTATAGTAATATATTGTTAAGCCAATTGTAAGGTGTTCTTGTCAGGTTGGGGTTCCCAATTTTTTTTTAACCAAATTACGTTGAAATCTAACGTCATTGGTAGTGGGAAGCTTTAGCATTCATCTTAATTGTAACCTAGCAGATTTCAGGGGGATCTTTAAAGGAAACATTTAACATTGCTCAGTGGTCTAAATCTTTAGAGATTATCTCAACTAAAGAAAATAGTCAGTCTGGGAGGCACAATGAAAGATTCATTCCTCCAATTTAAATGCAGAATGGATGCTACATTAGAGGTTGTTTCATCGTCATTTTCTTTGTCTTTGCTTACTACTTTACCCCACCTCTGCACAGATGCAGCTATACGCTTTACAAAATACACCCTTGAATTTGATGTGTCAGAGAACCTAAGTGGACTGCATGTATAACATGCATCGTTTTGATTGTGGGCTCATTTGTTTTATGTTGGACTTGTGTGTGCGCTTGCAATCCTCATACATATTTTAGAGGATGACAGATTCTTTAACAGAAGAAGCCTTTCAAGAGACTACACACATTTTCCAGTAATTAAAATGTCACCTTCAAGAAACTGCAGTGGTTTATGTGTGGTAACTGAGATGAAGACAGGCTGGTGTGTAAGGGAGGGAGGGTGTGTTTGAAGAATTAAAAAAAGGAGTCCACAAAGACAAAAGGGAGTCAATATAGGGGAAAAAAGACAAGTAAATTAAGCAATTAATTTGGAACAAAATCTTCTGTCCATGCTTTTAATTATGAGATTAATTAAGTAAATCCAGGTTCCAAATTTTTTTTAAAAGCTGACAATATTTTCACTACTGATAACTTTTCTTTTCCCAAGACTTGCCAGGCTTAATAGATTGTGAAAGAATAGATTTTCTCATGAAAAATTGACATATATTATCTTATGATGGATCCCTGGTGATTTATAAAACACACTCTGAAACTTTACAACATTCTTAAGTACCTCAATGAAGCAGCCACAGGGGACTTAAACGAACAGTAGCTGCAGCCTCAGCATAGGATACAATCCTCCTGTGTGTTATCGTATTATTGATGGCAGGCTATGAATAGCAGGAAAGTCAATTTAAGAAAATAAATATAAAATGTGAAATGATTAAAATGGAGCTGCTAGTGCTATAGAAAAGCTGTTTGAGGATTAATGTCATGAAGATAATTTATACTTTTTTTTTTCCAAATCAGCCTTTGTTATGTGTGTGACTGCCAACCTGAGCAAGCACACAGAGCAGACTGGAAAACTCAACGCTGCTGTCACTGCATATTGATATAAGTTGTAAGGATGTGTGTGAGGGAATACAGGAAGTATCATTGTTGTTATTTGTTAGCATGTAAAGGTTCACCACATATGTGTTGAGCACCTTGTCGGGCATCGGCCATCCACTGTCCCACTGTCATGTTTGCTGTTTCATGTCTTCATTATGAATTGCCTTTGGGCCTTCAGATGTGATTGGTAAGCCTTCAGATGTGATTGGTGAGCCTTCAGATGTGATTGGTGAGCCTTCAGATGTGATTTCCTAATAACCTGCAGCTTATTAGCTCAGCTGGCTGGAAGAACTGACTGCCAAAGTGTCTGCATCCTGTTTGAAGTGTGTGCATGATTGTGCAGTCTTAACAAACACAGAAATACAGTTTCTGTCAGTTTCAATTCGATAGCACTTTAATCCGCTTTGGATGAATTGTTAAAGTACTGACATCATTTTTGCATCAGTGCTCACATTTTGAGATGTCAGAAATGTTTTCAGTGTAGCTAAGAATTACTTGGTACGCAAAGAACAAGGGTCTTGATATCTTATTTTAAAATGCTTTCAGAAGAAATAGAATTGAGAAGACTAAGAAATGATTCATTATAGTAAAGAACATTGTTACTGTTAATGACCGACATTGAATATGACTGAAGCACTTTTTAAAGTATTATTTCGTGTTCAAACACAGTGGAAGAGAATTGTGGGAGGTTTAACATTTCCCAAATTAGAGCTGTGTATGTCGGCTTTTAGCTTAATTAGGCAGTTACAGCAAGAGGTATATGCTTCAGATCATCTTTTTTTGTATTGTGTGTATTTTAAGTAAGGGGATCTTTAACTGTTGTGACACTAAGGTTTAGACATAAGAACAAAAAGAACAGGCTTTTTTTTTTTTTTACATTAACAGCGAATATTAATCCTGGAGCCGACTGTCTATGGTCTGATGAAATAGCCTTTGGGAGCGATGGCCAGTTCAAGGGTTCTTGTGTAGCTAGCAGTTAGCAATAAACTACTTCCAGCCAAGATTCCCTTTTCCGTCCATTGCCATTGTTAGCAGTCTGACTAGCAACTTGATAATAGAGAATGGAGTTGATTTACGTACATGCACTTAATTGTTTTCAGACATTAAAGTTAAATTGATGTAAAATAAATGCAGCAGGAGGTGATCAAATCCTTCAATCTTTACTCCCACAGATGGCACAGGTCAGTCTAGAGTGGATATTTCCACAGGTTTAGTCACATTAGATTTTCCACATGAAGTCATGATCCCAAGAGGGTAAATAACCATTTAGAGATTACATTTGAAGTTTTTCAGGGAAATATCTCCACAGTGGTTTTTTTGGTTAGCGGTAAAATTAGGTCCTCACATACATTTTTCCACGAGGATCAATCAGTATTACTGCATTTGTAATTCAGGTTAAAAAATCAGCCATAGTTAGCTTGCTTGCTGTTATTGAACCTAAAAAAAAAATTGCTTCTTAAAGGCTATAAACTTGAAAAGGTGCAAAACCAAGACGTTGACAAGATAAACATTCTTTCCCATGAACTTCAAAATAATAACGTTCTCATTGTGAGCAGTTAGCATACTGATGTTAACATTTGGCCAAAGCATTGCTGCACTTCAGTACAGACTTACATAACTGCCTGCAAGAGTGTAGTTCTAAATTTTGTACACATAATGTCACTCATTGCACTGTAAGTATGGATGGTATTACCAAAAGTCATTGTAGTTAATGTATTCTAATTGCTCAAGCCACGTTGCAATATACTAGAAAGAAGAACATTTTATATATGTTTTAATGATGACATGAATGGAATTCATTGGGTTACACATAGGACTAGATGTGCAGGCTTGATGTAGTCAATAGAAATCAAATGTAGGCACATGGCTAAACATATCATGTAATAACCCCTTATCTTGTCTCACTCTCTCTCTATCAGATCTCTGGATCCATTTCCCTGAGCCGTCTATCTTTTCAGCCCATCTGCCAGTCACTGCAAGGAATCTTCATGTTGTGTTTAAATAAATCACAGCACACCAGATAGAGGTAGGCATGGTTTTTCGCACAATGCTTTCACTCTGCTATTAATCCAAACAGTTTTAATCTCTGCTAATTGAAGGATACACAAAATGGACCCTGCTGGGAACAGTGACAAGGAGCTTGCACAGTTGTTTCTTTTTTTTAAATTACACCCGAAATATACTTAAGCTGTTATTGCCAATTACGTTTAATGATCTCCTTTGGGAAATAAGATAGATATAGGATTTAACGTTGTGTTTTGATCCATATCTAGAATCTCACACAAAATACACTCACTCTCGACAACTGGACCTCAGCAAAATAAAAAATGTCTTTCCTTTGGAATTCAATAATCCATGTGTGTTAAATAAATTGTAATTGGTTTAGGTAAACAGGAGCGCGTAAGCAAAACATAGTACATATGCTTGCACCTGAGTTTATGTGCATGTGAGTGTAAGAGATAGAAATCAAGTGGGTGAATAAAAATGTACCCATGTGCCCACATACCTAATTTACCATACTGATAGGAGGTTGAGTGCACTTATCCACATGTGAATGTAAATGAGTTACTGTGTGTGTCTCTGCAGCTGTGTGTATGTCTGATGAGAGCAGAACTGTGGTCCAATGGGGTTGTTCTCTTTTACAGACATATTGGCAGAGCTGTAAAAGCACAGAGGCCAGACAGGGTTGCAGGCAGGCGGCAAGGCGGTGCAGTAATGCCGCTAGTAATACTAGTTAGATGGGGGATGGATGGATGGCTGTAAATCCAACAGGAACAAATAAATTATGACACTTGCCTGTTGCTGCCTGAAGTGAAAGTATTGCAACATTATATAAAAGGATTTCAACATTTACTCTAACAGCAAGATCTCTGTACTGCATTTAGCAACAATGATATTTTAGCTTTGTTTGGTAGACATGGGGATGCTAACAAACATACAGATATTGAGATCTCTGTGTAAAGTGATTTTAGAAGGCTGAGATTCAGTGTCTGACCTCATATGTAATGCACCAACTGCCTCTAGTTATTCAGTGTTATGTTTTCAATTTCATGTCAGAAGTATTGACCGGGTTCGGGGAGAAATATTATAGACAGTGGAGAATATGTCAGTGAGCCTGTGTGAAAATGGTGTGGTCTGACCCTTCAGACCACACTTTAACACCATAACTAAAGGGCAGCAGTAGCTTAGTCTGTAGGGACTTGGGTTGGGAACCAGAGGGTCACCAGTTCAAGTCCTGGTGCAGACCAAATATGGAAGTTGGTCTGGTAGCTGGAGAGGTGCCATATCACCCCCTGAGCACTGCCAACTGAAATTTTCCCTTGTGGGGATCAATAAAAAAGTAAATCTTAATCTTAAATCTATGTTTTCAGGGGCAACTAAAACATTGAAAAGCTTGATCCAGTCTTAAATATTTCAAAAACACAGGAAGTTCTTCATCAAAAGAGCTGCCACCATACCCCTATTAATTACATCAAAGTCTAAGATCTGGGTGTTCTGAACAAAATAAAATCTGAATGCCCTACTATTGTAGGGCTCTGATTGACTGAGCATGGGATGGATGGATGGATTGATGGATGTATTTGTGCAAGTTTACAGAAAGGTGATATAAATATATTGTATGCACATATATTGTTTTGCTATGAGCTATGGCCCAATGCTATGAACTATTTGGGTGTGCAGGGCTTTTCTTTTAGGTAAGTCATTGACAAAGCAAACCTTGCCAGTTTGTCATTTTACTTAGTTGAGCAGCATAATGCATGTTAGCTACTTTGATTGACACCCAACATCCTGTAATAGGACTTTTGTCAATGCTAAAAACAATATATTAGGAGGACCTATTCTAACTTCTTAAAGACATAATCAGAGCTGCATGCCATTAAGGACCTGCTCCTTTGGACTTTTGATCATCTTCAAATAGTTAGTTACAGTAACTGCAGGCTGAAGGATGATAGATTCTCTGGTATGACTCTGTCTTCTTGTATGCTGAACTACACTGGAGTCAGAAGGTGGTGTGATTCTGCTACAGAGGCTCTCTCCAGCCAACCTATTACAGCGTATTAACTCAGGCTTACACACAGAAGTGGTTTGAAAAAAAACGATTTCATTGCAGAACAATTTGTATCACTATTATGTTTTTTCTCTTTGCGTGTAGCCTTCCCTGCCTTTTCTTAACCGTTTTAATTTTTTTGTCAGCACCTAGGAGAAATGCCTGCCATGAGCAGTTTTGAGAGGCAAGGCAGGTTTTCTTTTATATATCACATTTCAGCAACAAGGCTATTCAAAATGCTTCACTCAAGACATCAAATACATCATGACAAAAGGGAAAACGACAAAATGTGAAAATCCCTAAAACAAACCACTAACAATCACAGAAAAGAGTAAACTTATCGGCTGAAACTTCCAAGACATATTATTACATTCTTGTTTCAACCTATGAGAATGGCAGAAATAGACACTCGTCCAACATCGATGGATGAAACTTTAGATAAGGCATGTCCGATATTAAGCCAACTTTTTTAAGAGTTTATAATGTCACAAAATATATGGCTTACTTCTTATCTTCCGCAAAGTTTGAAGATTACTCAACATCTCTCCTTTGAACTATGTTACAAAACAGTCCATTTTTATTTCATTTTCCCCTGTGAAATCTTTAAAGATTGCACATTTGATTCAAATAAAGCATGCCGTGTGATATCTGAGCGCATCCAGCTTATCTAAGATTACTTATCTCAATGACTGAAGAGGATTGATGTCGAGGAATTCAATATTTAAAGTCCACACATTTAGAGCTTGAAATGCTAGAGTTCACAGAGCCTAGAAAAGATGGAATAGGTCACGGTGATTCCTTTGTGTATGTGAGTTGTATGTGTGTGGGCGGATGGTTGTGTAAAGCATACCCTTTGGGAAGTCCTTTTACAAAGAAATTGTTGAAGAACAATTGTCAGCCTTCCTAGAAATATTGCTGTTGTGCCAATGAAGCTGAGTTCTGTTGTGTTGGTGCACATCTCAACGTGTTTGTTCTTGCTTGTGTTTTCTTGTGATTTTCTTGTTTTCCTTGAAGCATTGTTTGTCATCTCAAGTTGTCTCAATATATTGACAAAGAATAATGTACAGTTCCATTTTGTGTTGTGCTTTCATTTAACACCAGGTGCGTAGGTCAATGTATAACTTAAGAAGTGTTACTTCTATAATGAATAAGTCGAATGTGTGAGAAATTATTGACTTGTCATTATTCATTGCCATCTAGTTTGGGATCATGTGCACATTTGTTAAATTAAATTGGAAAAAAAACATGCACACAGCATTTTTACCCCCAGATAGGTACACTCTGTTTTTCTGTGGAAATGTTCAGACATCTATCATAGGTTTCAAGCTGTCCTACTAGAACCCCTGCACCAAATATAAAAGGACAAAGTCTGATATCGCCATATATTAACTCAACACATTTACTGCTTATTTGGTCTGTTCATTCATTTTCCTCTGTAGATGGATAATCTTGGCAGTAGAATTAGTTAAGTGTGGAGATGCCAAATGGAAATCCACAATTATTCATGTATATTATTTACCAGTTGTTGGCATTAGTGAACTGTAGAACAGTGGCAAAGGCATTTGAGCATTTCTGCAAGTTTGCCTAGTCATCCCTTGCACCTGTTAGGAGATGCCATTGAAATGGGTCCTAATTCTTTGCACAAAGTTGTACTTTTGCTTCTGGACAGACGCCAGATTCACATTAATTTAGGGTATGCAGCTCGGCTAACAGTCCATTCATGTCATATTCATGCTTCTAACAGGGAATGAGAATCTTTTAGCTACAAAACATTAAACAATGTAAAAGCTTGGCAGAACTTGCTATTATCTGGTCAATAGTGAACTATATACAGATACATCACATACTGAATTAAATATCCCCTTCTCTAGTTCTTTTTTATTCCTGTGCCATAATGTATCACCTCTAGCATTTACAATCAGCTCTCAACTCTGAGTGTGTCTTTGCATACCAGTATTTGCCTGTTTGCAAGCTGTGATCTTATAATGATCTGTTGACCACCTGGGATTGTAATTGAAAATGCACTGTACTCAGAACTGCTCTCTAAATGTGCAATAGCCCCCAAAAGACAGCTTTTTAAAAGTTGACTAAGGGACAGAATACATGAATGCATTACGAGATACTCATGAATTATTTTATTCACGTCCACTTTAAGATAAAAATGAATAAAAAATCTTGTTCTCCCTCTATCATTGTACTCACATGATGGTATGATACATTTGAAGAAAAAAAAATCTAGGATGAAAATGGACTGCATTGGAAAAATAGTGTTCACATGATAACCAGGGCTTTTATTAAAGTGTGTTTCCCATCATGAATAAATCCATAGTTGGCTAAAATCTTCCTTTGTGCAAAAAGAAAGAGACACATCTATGCTTATTGTTTTTGCCATTTTGTTCTTTACAAAGCTCAAAACCCATCTAAATATATTATCTCAACTCTTCATCTTGGTCTTGTCAGGGACATAAACAATCTCACAGCTTAAGCTATTTTAATCCCTCTCTGCAACACACAAATCAAACATGTAAACATTGATTATGGTTTCCAAATGCACCCTCCCTGTGCTGTCTCATCTCGTTTCACTGGTGAATCTAAATAAGGGGAACTTACACAAAGGTATCCTCTTGTAGTTTAGTAAGTGCGTATAAACAAAAGAACTCACAACTATTTATTTCGGTACAATCTGAGCATTGTGGTATTTTACAGTTGTAAGCTCCCACATTTTAGTACAAGGCAGTATTACTGTAAGTGGAAGATTGGTGATATTGTATTATTCCAGTTATTCACTGCAGTTTGTGAAATAATGGAAGCTAAAATGAGGGATTGGACGGTGCAAGAAAAAAGCTCAGAACAGAGCCAAACATAACCTTTATAGTTGACTTATTTCACCTGTACATAAACAGTGTGCAGTCCACAAACTTGTTAAAATTGTTATTATGACATATTTGATAGGTACAGCTCATTTCAAGCACATTTTTACAATTTCACTCACGGTACTTTTATGTTTAACTGAAATGTCATCTCCAAAACTTTAGAGAGATATAAGAAAACTTGTTGGCCAACAATTATCCATGTGATACAGTGTTTTGTGGCCATTAGTCCCTAATCTGACCATATTATAGCTGACAAAAAAAGATTATTGTTAAACAAATGTATATTTTAATTTGTTATAACTAAATTAAATGGTGAGTTCTGCAGACCATCCAAAATTCAAATTATTGTATAGCAAGGCCGCTCCAATTTGACAAGACTACAGTTATTATCCAGTGATGGGCGAGAGGTTAAACTAAAGATTAAAGAGAACAGTGACATACTGACAGACTTTTTTTTGTCATTGGTGTCACACTGAAATGATGAAGTCCCATCTGGTGAATGAGAATCTCCTTACTACACCAAGTGCACAGAGTACGTTTGAGAATGATTTTCTCAGACTGTTAATTTACCCTGAAGCAGAATCTATCTGCAGCTGGATTCTTTATCACAGCTGGTTCAAGGTCAACATCTTGATGAAAGGAGATCATCCATGAAAATATGACTTTTATAGGCATAGGCTAATGGCTAATTAAACAGGCTAATTTAATATGAGCTTCAATGAATAGTTGGTTACTGGACCGAGAGGCTGAAAACATGCCACACACAATATATTACTCAAAATTAAATGTTCTGTCTTTGTTCGGGGGTTGAACAGAAATCAAACAGACAACTACAAGATAAAACAGATTAACACTTAATCAACTGGAAACACACAAAGGCACTGACTTGGTAAGATAACTCTGTGTCTTGATTTAGAAAAAGAAAAATGCTGCACAATGATTTTGCTTCTATGAAAACAATATTTGTAAAATAAACTTTCTTTAATTAACTTATGTCGCCACTTTTTGTGTTATCATCAGTTTGTTTGAGATTGTTTTGTCACTATGAGCATGAACCAGAGGATGCCACCCCTCATACTTTCTCTGGATAAGTTTGTCGATGTCGCCGCTGTCACTACTCTATCTGACAGCCATAACGGCAGAAGACTATGGGTTCAATACACAGCATGTCGGAGAGAACGATGCGCTGAATATCATCTGCTGCTGTTAGATGGAGCATGGTTACAGATGATCTGCTCACACAAATGTGCCTTTTTTTCTGCGTTATTAGGATTTCTGTCTGACATATTGCATGTCTCATGATACACAGACAGTCGCCAAACAAGATTACCCACGGTTGTCTGGGGTTTCAGTGGCCACAGATCCCATTCCCTATGTGATTGGTTGCCTGACAAAAGCAACGCTACAACTTTTAGTCAGGTCAAGAGATTTTTCAAGAGCAACTACTCCAAAAAGTTAGTGTGCCCTAAAAAAAAAGTTTTTACTTACTCACTACGCTTTTTTGTCTGGGTGGCTGAAGAGACATATGACTATCGCTCACCACCAGCATGATTCATGCCCACTGGTGTGAATGTAGGAGAAGAGGCTTGGACAGCAGATGTAACAATTTGGAGAGTCATAGTGTAGAATAATGATGATAAGTCCTGGTGAGAAAGTGTTTGTGAAAAATAATGATGAGTAGTGGATGGCTAGGCTTACTGCAAATGTTTGCAATTTTAAGAATGTTTTTGATGGCCCTCTCCACATGAGAGAGAGCCAGGAGAGAGAACGGGACACAAAAGTGTTGGACCTCAATACCTGAATAAGTCAGAACAGACAGCTGAATGTAGATGTCGTTTGATCATGAGTTTGACTAAGTTTCTTATGTATGATAAGTTCAGATTTTAAATGTAGTGTTTACTGGCTGTGTTTACTTTGCTGTATCATGACATGACTTGCCCACAGTTCCTATCGTGATATGTCCCTGTCGTCCCCCACTGGGCATGACCTTCACTCATTGGCGTCTGAAGCCGTGTCCTGTGTTTCCCTTTTGTGCCGTCTCATAGGTCTGAATACACAACATGCTAAAATGTATCATGGCGAAGGTAAATAACTTAATAGATTTCCCACCCAGGGACCCTGGATGAATGGAAAATCTAAATATTCCATTGATGCTGAGAGCCATGACAGCCATGTAATTCCCTAAGCTGCCTCTGAAAGCCATAATATTCATATTCCTTCATAGCAATAAAACCATATTACCATATGAAGGCCATAGGATAATATTATTATCAGCCAGCTCTCTGTGTGTGTGCCTCTCCAGTGGCAGGGATCAGTTCAAAGCACAGCCCAAAGCATGGGTGTATGTGTGTGTGAGAAGGGGATAGTGTGTATTTGAATCTGTGACTGAGTGGGTGTGTGTGTGTGTGTGTGTGTGTGTGTGGGTGTGTGTGTGATCAACTCCCTGAAGCGACAGCTGCAGGCCGAGTTCTTGAATGAGGAAAGCTTCTCTGTGATGACTACCAAGTGGCACACACGTCTCCTCAACCTCTTTTCGCCTATCCTTTCTTATTTCTTCTTCCTTATCTGTTGTCTCACTTTGTTTTTTGCTTTTTTCTGTGATTGTATGCTGATGATATACTTATAAATCCATGTTTTTTGTTAGTCTTATTCTTCCACCCGCCTCTATCTTCCACTTTTACACACCCTTTTCATCCTTTTTTACACATGCCTCCCTTTTTTTTTATTAAAACTCTTTTATCCCTATGAACACAGAATCACAAAGACTGTTTTTTTAGTAAAAGAGACACATCCGTAAAAACATCCCTTTTTAAGCATAAGAACAGAAGGAAGATCAATGAAGGCAGGAATGTAGAAAAAAGCGTCAAGAAAAAATAACACATCGAATGGAACAAAAAAGGGAAACATTAAAACGGAGAAATAAAAGTTGGCAAGCAGAATGAAAAAGCATTAACAAGAAGTTATTAAGAAGAGGAAGCGGGAGTAAAATTATAGGGAAATCTGATTAAAGTAAAGCGTCTATATTTAGAAGTGTTTCAGATTGGTGAAGCGTTTGATGTCAGAACCCCATTAGCTACAGCGGCAAGTATTTGGAGAGATCTTGCTGTATAAGACAAAGTGTGAGTGTGTGGCATTGAGGCAGAGATATATGGAGAGAGCGAGAGAGAGTGAAAGGGTGCGCCAGTGAGCCTCATGGCCCGTTGGCTTGCGAACTTCAAGGCCATGGAATCAGAGACCTTGTTCGTGTCAGGTTCAAACATAAGGGAGCACACGTATAACGGTGAAAGAAAAAGCGGCACGTCAGATCACTGTTGTATGTGTTGTCTTTTCCCGTTCCTGTGCCTTTATTAAAATCTGCATGCTTACATCTTGCAGTCATCTCTTTAGCGTTGATCATTTTTCAAGGTCGACTTTGCTGTGCATGTTCCAGCATATCAAACGGACGATGATCAAACATCTTTCTAATCCCATGGCTGCCTTGGTTGTTCTTACAGTCCTGTCGTGGATTTACTGTTGCAGCCTTCGTCATTGGTTTGCAACTTCTCTGAGTAATGAGTTTGTCTTTGTTTTTGTTTTTATATTTAAATAAGGGGAATAAGAACAGAAACAAGTGTCACCTTGTTTGACTTTGTAACAGTACGGAGAGTAAAAAAAAGAAGAGAATAATGTGCAATGAGCAGCTTGAGGTTGTGGTTTCTGACAATTTTATTGCAAAGAAACAGGCTCGTGGGCACTCATTGTTGTACGTGCTTGGCCTTCAGGAGAAAGCCGACAAAAAGTTAAGGATATAAAAGAAGAGAGGGTGCCACAGGTGGGCTGTTTGCATGTAATTCTCTCAGTACACATTTTTCTAATGATTCAACAGGATCAAGTTTAAATTGCAATTCTTCATTTCAGCATTATATTCATTCTGTAAATAGCAGGTCTCCTTCGATGTAAAATACATTTAACAAGGTTACCATGGCTTGCTTTTTTTTGACAAGTCACTACAGAAGACCTGATCATGACCTTGCTCAGCTTTAGAATACAATAGATGTTTATTGCCATTTGCACAGGTACAGGAAAGTACAGGTACATTGGAATTTTTGTGCATTTCTCCCTGAGTCAGCTCTACAAAAAAGTTAAAGTATATATAAAATAGGATAGCAATATAAAAAAAAAGAAATAGTAGAAAAGTAAAAAAAATAAAATAAAATAAAAGTTTTAGTAACAACTAAATTATATATATAAATATATATATTTTTTTTACAGGTTTATACGTTATGCTAAAAGACATGTTGAGTTGGCATTTGGTATAAAACCTTTTTTGCTAGCAAAATAAAAAAAATCTCTTTATATAGAAAAGAAAATCCTTGATTTACATGTGCACCTAAACAACAAAGCTAGCATTAGCATTACCTGATAGCTCACATTTGCTAACCCATCACTCCTATTCGGCTCCACTTCAAAACTTCAAACAGTCACAAATCGGCTTCAATAATCCAAGATGGCAATGGCCAAAAAGAAAAACTTGTTACTAGAATTAAGTTGTCCACAAACCAATGAATAATACACTGTCAGTGATGGGCAATAAATATTTTACTGAAGTAGAAATATTGGCATGGAAACACACTTTTGCTAATGTTTATTGCAAAAACTTGCTGTCATTGATATGACAGTTGAAGAGAGTATGTATTGGGCGGAGTTGATGGGAAAACATGGCAGAGGGTTTAGGTTAAGCCCAATGCAATTTTTTTCTTTTTGCCTCTCTATAACGGGCTGTTCTACCCACTGAGCTAAACAGGCAATTTGCACAACTTTTTTTTTTTGATGGATTATTTTTTTGGACTTTCTATGCCTTTCCTTAGAAATAGGACAGTGGATACAGTCAGAATTCAGGGAGAGAGAAAGTGGAGAATGAGAGCCACAGGTCGGTTTCGAACCCGGGCCGCCCACTTGGAGGACTGCAGCCTCCGTACATGAGGCGCAAACACTAACCACTAAGGCTACCGACGCCTCTTACACAACTGTTTTATTGGAAAAGTAACTACTGCTGATGTAAAACTGTAATGTTAGAGCAGGTTAATGAAGCTAGTTAAAGGCTTGATGAGTACAATTGTTTCCTTTCAAATGCTAATTGGTGTTCCATTAAGGCTTTGGAAAACAAATAGACGGACATACAGTAACACAAAAGGTTAGACGCAGAACAGGAGCAGCTTCATAATCAGTATAAAAATAGAAATATTGATGCTCTGAGCTAATAATTATATCACACAGCACTGGTGGGAGTGATATGGAGGCTGTTGGAGGGAACAAAGAAGGGTGATGGGAAGTTGTGGATCAGGGCAGAAAAAGAAGAACAATGTAAGAGCGATGGCTCATACTGGGAAAGAACAAAAATGAGAGAGATGTAACGTTTATGATGTGTTAAATGTCGGTGTTAAATGTAACTACATGTTCATTTTTTACTATAACTGTCAACATGATTGGCATAATAAAGAAGATGCAGGGCAGCAGAGACCTATGTGTGTCATAGCACGTGTAGTTAATTTTACTGTAAACCAAAGGCCGCGGTTAGTATGACAATAGAGTGCAGCGCGACAAGCATTGATGCACTGTGCAAGCAGCCAAAATCACCTCATTATCTGCTGTACTGACAGGGAGAGGACAGAGTGTTAGAAAGAAAATACAGATAGGGACAGGGAGAAATAATGTGGATGACAAAGACACAAAAGGAGAGCAAGATTAAAAGATTGAAAGAAACAGAACCGGAGACAGAGTGTGAAATGAAAGAGAGAGAAGCAAACGGAGAGAGGACAGGAGAGCGTCCAAGTCCTGTAACAAAAGAGCCATTAGCAAATGCATGTTTCCCTTCTGCGCTCACATCCTTGAAAGATAGCATCTTTGTTACTGTGTGTCGTGTGTGTGTACGGTGTATGGTGTATGGTGTATGCTCTGATCACAGAGGTGTATCAGTACCACATTGGAGATGAAGGGTTTGTCAGGGCAACTTTCTGTAGCAACATTGGTTTGCCCATGTGGCAGGGTGTATTTTGTTTTAGCTACTCTTTGTGGTTTGGTTGTATTGGCAGTGCAGCCTTGACAGAGATTGATTTTTGCATGCGCCATGCAAAAAAAGAAAGGGCAAAACGATGTCTTTATATGACTTTGTGCAATCAGATATTGCTTAAACTGAAAGCAAGAAGATCACTGTAGCATCAAAAGCCAATATTTGTTCAATTCAATTTACCGCAGCATTGCAACAATTTCTAAAAACGGAGAGAGCCAGTCTAGGCAGAGGGAAAGTTGGCGAGAGAGCACCAAATGGCATTACTGTGAAAAACCCTTCAATAATAGGGAGAAAGAAAAATAAAATAAAAAAAATAAAAAACTGGGAAAGAGCAGTGATGCAGCAACAAGACATGTGGTATAATTTGGTTTTTCTGACCTTACAGCTGGCCCCAGGTCGCCTTCAATTTTCATTTCTCAGAGTAAGTCAGTGGCACAGTGGTAATTACAACTCCGAGGAGGCTATCTTGCGTGTCCTTGTCACAAAAAACTAAATGATCTACTGTATGCTGCCGATTTACATAGCTTGCCAAAATCCTTGTATTTTCTGGCGGACAGAACAACACACGCCAAGTCTTTCCTCAAATTCCTCTGTAAAAAGACGGCCAACAAAGAGTGCATTGGGCTGTGAAATTACTAACTTTTCTAAGCCACTTGTCTTATGTTTGCTTTGCCTCTGCTGAGGGAATATTATTTCTTATTTGGTGGCACCTCTTTAGCTTCGTCTTCACTTCTGAAGGCTCATAGTGCCTTCAGGGCGTAACGTATACGTATTCATCCTGATCTGTCACGATTCTGATGTCATGGTTCAATGCATACAGTCATATGATGAATACGTCTGAGTGGGCGAAAAAGGCAGTCACTCATGGAAGTATCCACTCCCCCAAATTCAGGTGGCAGTAATCCTCGTATTTGTTTGCCAACCACTATTACTATACCACTATAGCACAAAATCCAGAAGATGAGTAATATAGCAAAAAAACACGGCAGAGCGAAAAGACATGTTTGCTTCCTTAAGTCTGTTGTGTAGGGACATTTCAGTTTCAGAGTGCGGTATATTATTGGAAACATGATCAAAATCGTTGCCACATGTTTTACACTCTGCCAAACACATTTGTATAGGAAATCTGACGCATGTATATGAAACTGTATTGATCAATACACAACCTTTCATTCCAAAGCAAAGCAGTGTCAGAAGTAATGTACTTCTTGAATAATGCCTGCTAACTGACTTGTAAAACACAGGATTATGTGTGTCACTGTGTTGGCCTGCTGTACACGGGGGAATTTGTCTTTTCATAGGTGTTTAAGGAGGAATACAATCAATGTGGTTGTAGCTGTATTTTATGGGGCAAAATAAAATTAGAAGAGATTCATTAGCAGACTGTAAATATGACTTTTCCAATTTCTCAATTCAAATGAAAAGATCCTATTTTTAAACAGTCGTCAGAGGAACAATTCCATTCTGTTGTAATTAAAAACTGGGTTCACTTTAATTTTCAACTCGTGCAACACTTTGAAGAAAATATGTGAGGTAGAAAAAGGTTTAGAGAAAAAAAAAAGGAAACTTTTATGAATCTAGTCTATTTGACCTTTATTTGACCAGGAAGTCAAAGATTGTTTTCTTATTTGAAGGAGACCTGGTAAAGACAGCTCACCAGTATACAGTGTAAGATTAAAATAAAACACATTTGCACACAGCTGCTAAGCACACAAGAGAAAGACTATATTCAGATCAAACATGGCAATTGCATTCCTCAGTTACACAGACTTTTTATAGGGCCTTGGATTTTTCGAAGGGTGCCAATTTAAATGTTAAAATATCTGCACCTTATGCTAAGTCCAAGTGAAAAGGATGAAAACTATTTTTTTCCAGACCAGTGCAAACCTTTGGAAGCTTGTGAAGAAGCCAATTGGTGTTACTTAGCCGGAAGCTACAAGAGGTCTGATTCAGAACATTACATATTTATGATGGGAGTTTACTCAGCTCAGCATAAAAACGTCATAAACATGTGGGATTATGTTCACTTAGACCAAGTGATGACCAGCCCACAAATGTGAAAAGCAAAGAGCATGAGAGCCTGTTAGTTATAAATCAAAACTTAGTTTGGAACAAAGAATCTAAAAGGTGGAGAGTACAAGACACAGCATGCATGTAGACATCTTATCTATAGTCTTAAAAAATGTTGCCTGCACAAGATTTTTAAGGCTAACATGTTATAGCTATGATGGCATTCTTTAATCCCTATCTGTGTGAACAGATGTGTTTTGCCTAAGGATTGGGAATGAGTTCTGGAAAAGGTCAAGTTGGAATAAGGCAGTCAGCTCTCTGAAAGATATATCGCCCTGTTTCTGAGGTTAGAGCTGAGGCAGCTGCTCCTCTGCCAAGAAGCAGAACTAACACACTTTTTTTTTTCTCCATTGATTTCAAAAGGGGAGCAGCACACCTCCCAGGCTATAATAATACTGCTCCCCAAAGAGAAAATGTCTGCTCTCTTGTCCTCCTACACAGGAAGGTCAGGGTCAGCCACAGAACAGCACGGCTGGAGCCAACAGGGATTGGCTCTCTTGTTTGAGGACACTTTGGCGGGGCACATCATTGCTGGCACAGGGGTTTGCCCCCCTGCCCCCGCTTCCCCCCTACCCTGCTGTCTGCTCCAAGTGTGTGACAAATGAAAATTAGAACAAGTTGTGGGAGAGAAAGGTTAAAAGAAGCTTATCCATGATTTTTGTTGGGTTTCTCCCGGGGCCTTGAGAAATGTACTTTGAACTACCACAGTGTTGATGTTCAGACCAAAGTCGGAGCCAGTTTGAGCACTTCAATGTCAGACAAACACTTCTAATAGAAAATGTCCACAAAAAATATCTCATGAATCATACGTTTCATCAAGATTTTGCTCAAATGTTTCTGTAAATAAGAGCACACGCTGGCTGATGTAAACTTAATTTGAAAGTTTGAAATAGTCTTTGTACGATCAAAAACTTGTTTTACACTGTCGTTCCTATTTTCAAATCAAATCATAAATACAGTTAGTTCCCAGTGGTGCAGAAAAACATCTACAGCTTGATTAAAAAATTATAGATGTTGACATAAAAAATTATAGATGTTGATGTTTGCTCAGTTGTCACAGGGATAAACTTGTTGATTTGTTGGCCTAGTGGCCGTGTATGAAAGTATGTGTTTTACTGATGATCTAGAAATATGACAGAACGTTTGATTAAAGGCTGGAGAAGGGAACCTGATTTAGCACTTTTTGCTACTTATTCTGTGTCAGGAGTAAATACCCTGTTAACCTACTGTATAGCACAATTAACAGTGCCGCACTGTAGAAAACGGGTACAAGTTGTTTTTTTAACTTGTGTTTAAACTTGTTTATAACCCAAGAAAAGGTGGAGAGTAAAATAAATGTGGCCTTGAGCGCTGCTTTACTGTCAGGCAACATGACCTCATTGCAGGTCAAAAAAGAGGGAAAAAAAACCCTCTACGGGCGCTGAGAGTTGGCAGCCTGTTGCAGCAGCTCCGACTCTTTTTTTCTTTAGTTCATATATTTTCTTGCTTTTATTAAGTATTTTTGCACTGTTTCGGTGTTTATTGTTGGACACTGCTGCAGCGTTTTAGTTGCGGTATTACTCGTGGAATTACGTGTTTCTTTCGGGACTTTTTTTCTACTGTTGGAATGATCACGTACACTCGTGAGGAACTACTGAGCTTCCGGCATGGAGCCGGTGTTCCTCCTACACGCATCCCTGAGGAGTTATGGAGAGGTGTCCGCCGGGGGAAGAAAGCCGGCGCTAAAGTCAGGGAGCGGATCGAGAGAGACTGGAAATTTAAACCCTTTCTACCGTCGGTCATCATGGGGAACGTCAGGTCACTCACCAACAAAGCGGACAAACTTACAGCTTTAGTAAACAGCAAGAGTGTCTACAGGGAGTGCAGTTTACTTTGCTTCACGGAGACATGGCTACATGGGAATATACCGGACAGTCACATCGATCTGGCCGGCTTCACGCTGGTACGAGCGGACAGGGGGAGAGAGAGCGGTAAGAAGAGAGGAGGAGGTCTTGCTGTCTTTATTAACTCTAAATGGTGTAATCCCAACCTCATCCACCTTGAGACCACCTACAGGCCCCTGGTGAAGCAGCAGAGGGCCAACACAAGGACTTTGAAGGTTTGGTCTCAGGATACAGAGGAGGCCCTGCAGGAGAGCCTCAATGTCACAGACTGGGAACTGTTTTAGGAGGAATATGGTGATGACATTGAAGGCCTCTCTCACTGTATTACAGATTACATCCGTTTCTGTGAGGACACCATAGTCCCTACCAAAAAGGTCCGCTGCTTCTCAAATAACAAACCATGGATCAATAAAGACATTAAAGCTCTCCTCAACAGAAAGAAGAGGGCCTTCATGACTAGGGATCGTGAGGAGCTCAAGGCTGTTCAAAAGGAGTTAAAGAAGAAGCTGAGAGAGGCCAAGAACAACTACAAGGACAGGATTGAGGCCAAGATGGGACAGAACAACTCAAAGGAGGTGTGGAATGGCATGAACTAGATGATGGGCTGCAGCAGGCCGGAACCCAGAATTAAAGGAGACCCAGTATTTGCTGCTGAGTTGAACCTATTTTTCAATAGGTTTGACACATCCCCCGACCCAGTGAGCTCAAATAGTGGGTCAGGTCTCCCCCCACCACCTCAGCCCCCATTCACGCCTCTGCTGGAGACTCTGCTCTTCCTCCCATCAAGGTCCTGACCACCTCCCTCCCCCCTCTCTCAGCTCCTCATCAGCAGCTTCAAAGGACAGCCCACCCTCACCCTCATCCCCCTGCTCCCTCCCTTCAGGCACCTGCATGACAATAGACAGTTTGCATATCAGAGGCACATTGGTGTGGAGGATGCTATCATCTTCCAGACCCACAAAGCCCTGTCACACCTGGAGATGAAGGGAAGCACTGTGAGAGTCATGTTCTTTGACTTCTCCAGTGCTTTCAACACTATCCAGCCCTGCCTCCTGAGGGACAAACTGCTGGATATGCAGCTGCGCCCTGACATCTCAGCCTGGATCTTCAACTACCTCACGGGCCGGCCACAGTATGTCAGAGTCGACGGCTGTGTCTCTGATGTAGTGACGGGCAACACAGGAGTACCTCAAGGAACTGTTCTGGCGCCTTTTCTCTTCGCTCTCTTCAGAAGAGAGGGGTCCACATCAACAATCAACTGGACTGGTCTCACAACTCTGACGCCCTCTTCAGGAAGGGACAGAGCAGGATGTTCTTCCTGAGGAGACTCAGATCGTTCAGTGTTTGCAACAGACTCCTGAAGACCTTCTACCAGTCTGTGGTGGCCAGTGCCCTCTTCTTTGCTGTGGCATGCTGTTGGGGTGGTATCAAGACTGGTGAGGCAAACAGGCTGAACAAGCTGGTGAGGAAGGCCCGCCCTGTAGTGGGTCTTTATCTGGACAGTTTGGAGACAGTGGCTGAGAGGAGGATGAAGGACAAAATCTTATCCATCCTGGATAACTCCTCTCACCCTCTACATGGTGAGCTGTGGCAGATGGGCAGCTCCTTCAGCCAACGCCTCATCCCCCCCCCCAGGTGCAAAACAGAGTTTGTGCCCACTGCCATTAGATTGTACAACAGCAGCCTATGACAACAATAATAGTCTGACACTAAACTTCACTGCCATAAAACAATACCCACATGACCTGCTTCATTATTATCATTGTATTGTTATTATTATTATTATTTTTTTTTTAAAGATTTATTTTGGGCTTTTCGTGCCTTTAATGCAGAGAGAGGACAGTGGATAGAGTCGGAAACCAGGGAGAGAGAGCGGGGAATGGCATGTGGAAAGGGGCCACGGGTGGAAGCAAACCCGGGCCTATCGCTCGAGACGAGAGTCTTAACACATGGGACGCACGCCCTACCACTGCGCCACCAGCGCGCCCCATTATCATTATTATTTAGGTCAATATATATATACATATATACTGTACATTCTATATATTTTTATTATATTAGTCCATATTATATAACATTTAATTATATTACACTATATTGTTCATATTGCACTATATTATATTATACTACATTATATTATATAACTGCACTCTGCATTACTGTGGTACAACACTGCCTCTCTTCTCTGCTGTTTACATTACTTGCTGCTATTAATCATACCAAGTCACTTTACTTGTCACTTTATCTTGTCATTCTCTGCAAATACTGTCTCAATTCTCAATTCCCCCCAGTTAACTTCATCATTCATTTTGTACTGGATATACCCTCTGTTTTTATTTTTATTTTTATTTTTATTTTCATTTTTATTTTTATTTTTATTTTTATTTTTATTTTTATTTTTATTTTTATTTTTATTTATCTTATCTATTCTGTTTAATGTGTATCTGAGCTTTCTTGTCTGTGCTGCTGTAACGCCCGAATTTCCCCTCTGGGGATCAATGAAGTACTATCCTATCCTATCCTAGACAGTTTGGACTGTGTTCTACCGTCTTGTATGGTAGTTGATGTCTTTTTTCAATTATGGTGCCATGCTCTGGGTGCAAGGTAAATTCCCCAACGGCAGTAAAGGCCTTTTAATTCAACTTGCTTAAATACTTAAATCACATTATCACAGGTTATGATGTATGCAATGCTCTGCTGGTGCCCTAAAGAGCCTGCTGCAAAATTCCCTCAGATGTGAGTTTTAGAATCATGACACAGCCAAACATGTTTAACCCCATGTGACGATGGACTCTGGATATAGCCTGGGAGTTCCTTAAGCGTCCCACAGATTATGTAGAAAGTTACAATTAGACAAAATGGCTGTATTTGTATTTGTTTGTATTTTTTATTTTTTTTTAAACGTGCCCATGTAAAAGTTCCCCCTCTGAGCTTGAGTCCTGGCAGCACATTAGGGTTGTTGTTTTGTTTTCGAAAGGACAAGTGGGTGCAATATGTATCTTGGACAACAATAAAGTATGCACCACTACACTGTTCCTGCACTTTTTTTGCACCACAAATGCGTGCAGTCTCGCTTCTCCACGTTCACCCTCTCTGACGGAAACACTCCACATTCATTACTTACGAGTTCTCCGAACCAATCTTGCACTTTCTCACAGCCCCCACACACACACACTCTCACAACACCCCCTCAACCATAACACACACATACACACACAAAAAGATATTCTTCCCACCTCTTCACTGTTACCATCCGTGTGTCATTGGCTGTTGCTAAGTTACAGGCCCCCACCAAAGTTTAATGCAGCCAATAAAAGCTTTGCCTTCACCACTGGTTTTTCGAATGAAACTCCATTCTGTACGAGCACCTTTTTTCTGCTTTAGGTTACAATTACCATTTTTTTGTAATGGCCTGCACCTGTTTATTCACTTAATTTAATGGTAATGCATTTTTTATTTTTTTATTTTCTGAATTTTACTTTCCCTCCATCTATTCCAAGAGTGTGCCATAGTGAGGTGTAATTATTGAGAAAGTCAGACAGGAATACCCAGAGGTTTTGTTTTGATTTACTTAAATTTAACATATTTGTTTATGTGACAGCAGAAACTGTTCCATTTCACCATTCTGACAGTATAATACCGAGATTAAGCTGCAGCACAGCTTGTACACTTAAAACCCAACACAGGGATACAGTACATATATACACACACACACGCGCGCACACACACGCACACACACTAACACACCGAAACCTAATTTGAATGAACTTTCAGTGTGTGTGTTTTTGTACTGTACAGTATGTTTGTGTGTGTGCGCAGCAGATGGATGATCCTGCTTTCGAGGTCCTTAATAACCCAGGGTTCTTACTGCAGAAAGAGAGGTGCATGTACACACACACACACACACATATCCACGGTATAATGTATGTGTTAAAACAGTTTGCATATGTGCAAACTTAACCCTCGGAGAGCACGTGTGCACATGTTCCTGAAAACATGGTCATGCTCTCACACAGATACAGTCAATTATACACATAAGGCACTCCGCAGTGGTTCTGCAAGGAAGCTGACAGGGTAATCCATCTCCATTGTGAGGTGCAGTGTACTCTGGGAAAGCAGGCTGGACACTGCATAAGTATGGGGCCAGAACACACACACACACACACACACGCACGCACACACACACACACACACACACACACACACACACACACACACACACACACACACACACACACACACACACAAACATGCATGCACACACACAAATGCAGACATGGATGAATTGCTGCTACTGAGTGCAAAGATCACATCATTGGATTATTTCCAATTATAATGTAATGAATGATAGCACACAGAAGTAGGCTGAAGGTGATACAGCAACAATATATCAACTATGGCTTCGATAAAAGAGCAATATATCAGTATTTATGTTCTATACATCTGATTTATTCTGTGTTGAATGCAAAATTTAAGAGAAAATAGTCGATTTTATACAGAATCGATGCTGGTCGTAAAGCATCCACATGCTGTAGGATTCCAGTAGGAACACGTTGGTCTAAAAACCACACCTCTCAAAAGCAAGTATTCCTTGAAATTTGATCCAACTTCATATGCAAATCCCATCATTTCTCACAGAGAGACACAGCCAACTTTGCTAAATATCTCCAGTTAAAGGTTGCATTTGGACACAGTCATTATGGCTGCCATCTGTTATTTTGTTTGTTGGTAATGCAAGAACTCAAATCATCCAAAAAAAAGGTGCTTTTGTTTCCAGGCTATTCAAATTATATGATAATATATGTTGTTGTCTTCACATCATACATTTTCTGTATAAATCAGATGATATGGACATTATGGTAATACATAGAGTAACGTATATTTTTTCATGTTAAGAGAGTGCCAACTCAGCAGGGGGCAAGTCTTTCTGAATGTGAGATCAAAGGTTGCCAGACAGAGAGTACAAATTATCACCAGAGGCCTATACAGTCAATTAGATGCTTTTGAAATCCATAACATCACATAGCCTGGATTTGCATGGAGAAAATACGGGCCTTGATTCTAAAGGTATCTTTCAATGGGAAATCAAGGCAGAAAACCAGATGACATTTGCTCACTCATAGATCACAATCATGGCTTGTTAAGCCAGGGATAGCAAACTGTGGTGAGTGAGGGGAGGGGCACGGGGGAGAGAAGCTGAACTCATATCTGGAACTTTGAATGTGATTTGAAAAATGATTCTCATAATCCCATCAGTCTGCGGTATTAGCAGAGCATGTGGGTCATACCACCAGGTGACCAAGAGTGTCTCCCACAGGACATCGCCGTTCCTTGAAAATGTTTTTTTTTTTGCCTGTCTAGACTAACTGAGTTGAACTGTGGGGAGCAGCTTAAGAAATATAAAACTAAGGCTACACCCTGAGTATTTCCTTATGTCTTCAAACCATAGTAATTATCCTCCTACTTTTCACCTCATTATCTTCTAACTCCCTGAATATTTCTTCCTCATTTACTGCTACTACCTCCTGTATTATTTCCCCTTTCTGTCTTCCGACTTTTCTGTGATCATTTCTCTTCAGTCTTTCATTCGTCTTTTACCTCCATTCCTCTTATAAGCCTATTTACTGAGTGTGTGTGTGTGTGTGTGTGTGTGTGTGTGTGTGTGTGTGTGTGTGTGTGTGTGTGTGTGTGTGTGTGTGTGTGTGTGTGTGTGTGTGTGTGTGTGTGTGTGTGTGTGTGTGTGTTGCTTATTTCTCAGAGGGGGATTTTGCTAAATGTTTTTGTTTTTAAGTTCCTTTCTTCTGATATCTGCTCATCTAAATCTTACCACTTCTCAAATTTAGCTTTTGATCTAATATTCTTTAATGTGAACGCTGTAAACATTGCTGCTGTCTTTTTCTAAGTCATTATGTATGCAACTAAATAAAGGAACGGTACCTGGCTTTAGGGCTTGTTTTATCACATCTTGTTCTTTTTGGCACGGAGAGCGCAGCCTTTATCAGAGGAAATTCTGCTCTGATCCGAAGGTGACTCAAGCTCATTGGTGCTTCAAACAGGGTCCTTCAAACACTGAAGCATTACAGTTTGCTGTATTTACAATGAACACATTAGCAAAGACGCATTCTTGGGTGCATTGATTGGGTGTGAAGTAGTGAAGAAATATAGAGTAAGGAGCTCAAGGGGCTGTCTTTAATCTTCACAGGTAGAGTCGATATGACCTGTGAAGGATATTTTTCCCCGTGAAAATGGAGTTGTGGGGTGTCTTCGGAGAGTTGGCTGAACACTGGTTTCTACAGAAGTCTACAGTATTTATGGAGGTGAAAGGACTTGAAATTGTGCTACTGTGTTACTTTCCTCCGAAGCAAAATCACCTATAACTGTGTTTCAAGTCGCTTTTGTATCTCTTGCCTTTTCTTTCCAAAACTAATGACCATTCTCTTTAAAATAGTGCAACAAAACCCCAGCACACATAGCAATAAAGCTTTCATGTCTGCAACAATATCTGCCGTAAACACATTGCAAATAAACTGCCTGGCAGAAGCTGACTGATTCATAAATGCAAAGCAGAGATCAAACTGTCACGCAATACAAAAAGACTGTCAGTATGTGTTTGTGCCTTACTTTTCAAGATAATCATATAGAGACATACACATTTGTCTTTGCTGGAGACATTGTCAATGCTTTTCTGAAAGCTTTAACACGCACTTGTAGACAATGAATGTCAATGCAGAGGATCCCTGTGTAATTACTGCAGCAGGATGGTGTATGATGTCTGCTACATCTAACCTTCAGACATGAATGACATTAATTATTTCAAATTAGCACAATGAGTGTCTAAATAGAATACAGATAGATTACATTTCTTTGCAATGGTTTTACTGGGCTAATGTGATGATGCAATGCAATGTGCTATTCATTTGTTAGCTAAAACTGATGTTTCAGCTCTTTTAGTGTTGTACAAACTGGCAGCTTTCTCAAGACCTGTTTTACTTTGTTTTCTTTTAGTCAAAGCTTTCTTAAATCATCATGCAAAATTACAAATTTTCAGATTTCAAATCTGCAGTTGAGTTTGTGTTGGCTTGGAATGATATGGTATTTCAGGCATCAGTCAGCACGCTTTAATATAGTTAGGTGCTGAAACTCAATGTTGTTGAAACTCAAGGTACTGAAGTGGCTACGGATGCTTACCCATTGGCCAAAACTGGTGCCACCTGTCTCAGCATTATCCATCATACACTAGAAAGTGGAATCAGAAGTGGGAGGTTTCCCTAGATGATACCAAATAGGTTTTCTGATTTATGAGCTGTAACTAGGTTTGACAGTGGGTTCCTTGGAGACCCCAGTTGTGTTTGCCAGAAATTGGTACTGAGTGGGTTTCTTTCGTTGCATAATGTTTGGCCACCAAGATATGTTGCTGCATAATAAGTGCAGTGCCCCACGACTTTGATCTTACAAAGACAAAGTCTGTTTTATGGTGGCCAGAGATAGGTTTAACATAGCAGTGTACTTCAGGCAGAATTGTGTTTACCACTGTGGTCATTCTAATTTTGACCAATGTGACCCACATAACTTTGCCCCTACTGTATGTCACCCACATACAGTATGAAGCAGAAAGCCCTTTTCTCATGTACACTTTATATGACTAATAGCTTTATTAACAAAACCAAAACAAATTGATGGATACACCTATCATGGGCTGTCATTAGAACCATCAAAGTTAAGTCAAAGACAAGTTAAAACACATTGCAGTGGAGGCAAACTAAGACCAATTTTGCTTTCACTTCAGTCAATACTCATGCTACGAAATGGAAAGTCTTGTTCAGGGATGTAGCTTACTGTAAAACTGTGAACTTGGTTGGTCGAATATTTACCCATGTGATATCATTGATTATTGATTGAGATTTTCAGATATTTTTATGCAATTTTTGTTACTTCACATTTATATCATCTGTCCCCTGGCAGTGGCTGGTCCAAACTGGGCGAGCTACATTGAGCTATAGGACAGAACTGCCAAGCTTTTTACAATGACCTCAATGGCCCAATTTGACTGGTCCAAAGGTCAGACAGCACAGGACCTGTTTTTGTTGTTGTTGTTGTTGTTGTTGTTGTTGTTGTTGTTGTTTTATTAGCTATCCATAGTTGAACAAGCATGCCAGTGAGTAACAGTAGGTGGATGATTGCCATCGCCCTCACTGAATTACTCAAAATAACTAAATGTCCATAATTGAATAGCCTCCAAAACACACATAGTCTGGATGCGTGGGAGAACCAAGTCAGGTGTGCCTAAATGTGTTAAATAGAAGAGCTATTATGCTGTAGATGCAGACTGTACACTGGAAAATGGGATGAGTGGGTGGTCCAAGTGAAGGATGTATGCGTTTCAAATCACCTTAGTACCAATTGCTGCCACGCAAACACATTAGAGATTGACAATACAGCCCTCATCAAATGAGTGAGACGGGGTGATGGATAGATGATGAAGGGTAAAACACAAAGTAAGCACAGCTTGAGAGATGACAAATATGAATAAATGGAAGGGGGTGCAAGATGGATGTTAATGAGAACAGTATGGAAATGAAAATAGCAAGGTTGTTTGGGGGAGATTAGCAATCAGAATGACATTCTCATTAGGAAAAGTGATACATAAACAAAGATTTTGAGAAGGGGACAAAGGGAAGAATAGCAGAGAGGTAGGTCAGAAGACAGTAACAACAGCCAAATGAGGGTTGAGGGACAGAAATTGAGAAAAATGACTCGGGATGAAAGAAAATCCATTAGTTACAGAGGATGATGGACAGCTATGGACTAAATTAAAAAATAGCAAAGTTAAGAGGGCATGGATGGAGTGACAAGGAGATTGGAATATATATTATATGGGAAGGTCTGTTGTATATGATCTATGCGCATGGGTATGAAAATAGGTATGATTGAGTGAGTATAGAGTGAATAGACATAGACCTGAGTATGACTGAGAAACAGGTGAATAATGTGTTATATGAGGGAAATTGGATGGGAATCTAAAGCTCAGGGAATCATCAAGAAAAATGGAGAGACATATGTTGAAAGACAGACAAAATTGTTGAAGTAATACGATGGAAAGGCTGTTAGGAGATCTGAAGTGTGTGTGCGTAAGTTATAGCTTATCATTGTTTCTGCTCTGCGCTCCACAGTGTGGGAGGATGGAGAACATGAAGTATCAAATAACAGCATGTCTATTATTACCTGGCTCATAAGATTGCATCCATTTTTGTTTGTTTGTTTATTTATATACTCTGCAGATTCGCTTTACTGGATCGTAAGCAGGGAAATGAAGATAAAGAGGGTAGCAACACTGGGTATTTTTATCGTGTGATGCTGTAGTATATTCCCATCCTTTGATAAAATGTTCTGTTAAGGGTTTTTTTTGGGGAATATCAAGGGAGCAGCGTAGTAGGGAAGTACTGTTCGTGGGGCATCTATTGAATACAAGCTCAATGCTATTGATTGGCCTGGTGGTCAAACTCAGGAGGCTAATATACTGCTGCCCATTGGTACACACATGCATCACGCCATGGGTTTCGAGTCGTGTCTGTGATGTACAAAGACTGGGAGATGGTTTCATATTTAGCCTTCTGGTTTAACTGTGATATGGTTAGTTAATATATTACAACATGTGCAAAAAAGACAAGTCAGTCCACAAAGAGTAGTTGACCATTTGAATTGGTATTTGTGTTAAATTCATGTTGTCCAGGTAAATTTATTTGACCTAATGTACAACCTATTTTTGCAAGTTTCAACTCAAAGCTGATTTTTTTGTTTTTTGTTTTCTAGACATTTTAGAGAAGGAAAAGAAAACCCCATTTAAGTTATTAAGGTTCACACCCATGACAAGCCTTCAATAGCTACTCTAGTTGAATCGGACAATACAATAAAATACAAGATTGAATACCATGCATAGCCGGCTGCTTCAACATTTGTTTTATTAAAGATGCAATTTTGCCTCTAAAGTTATCCTTTAGTCTGTTCTACAACTTCATATCTCAGACAGCGATCAACATCTATTACAATCCTAAATGGGACACTCAAGTTGCTGCTTTTTGTCAATTCTTTTGGGATGACATGTTTAATTTGAATAAGGTGCGAAGTGAGGAAAGTTGGAGGTGAACCGATGTAAATTTGAAAGAAATATTTGACAGTTTTTGATGAAATGGTGTCAAATTGTGTATGTCTCCTGAGTGCCAAGTGTTTCCATGCCCAGCACGCCTGCTTATTTGCACTACGCATATTAAACAACGGCTCTAGAATACTCAGAGGTGTTTGTATTTGGTAAGACAAAGGGAGTCATCACATTTCAGGCTACAGACAAAACACAAAGCTGCAACTTTTTTTTATGACCTTTAAAAAGCCTTCAGTATACAAACAACTGTAGATAAGAGATACAAGCAAGGCACAGAATACAAATCCATTTGGTTTGCTGGAATGATTGCCTTACTCTGAACTAAAACAGGATTCTTTCGCAATTCTTGCAGACTGTGCACTGAAACTGAATTGACCATTAGCACTCCACACCTACCTATTGCATTTCCCCAAAATATGAAAAAAGCATCAGTAAGGAAATGTAGCCATGTGTGCCTCTGTCATATGCCAGCTTATCATGTATTATACCCCACTTTCATACTGCATTTGATATTTCAGTACAGCTTTGAGAAGTTCAATGTCTGTTCCTCAAACTCATCTTCCACGTTTTTAAATTGTATACTAGTACTGGAACAAGTTGCAGAAATGGTAAATAAATATAAGTATCTGAAGTGGTTTAGCAAAAATCACATCATTTTATGTACTTTACACCACCAACAATATTGCACTACTAAAGGTTAGTTTTTGTGTTTTGAAGTGCTTGGGTATAATTGCTTAAATTTGTAAAAGGCAAATAAATAAAAAAAGATGCACTCTGTTTTTCAAAACAAAACAAAACAAAAAATGAGAGAGCAACTACTGCTTTCAATTTTGCCCAGCATGAAAAGGCAGTGAAAGCATTATACAAGACCACAGTGTGAGATTTGATCTCACATTACTCCTTTAATGTCCCCTGCATCACGGCTGGAGTCGAGATATTATAGCTCACTGCCAGCTGTTTGTCAGCTATAAAGCCCTGAGGCAAATTGTGCTTCTGAGCAATACAAATAATTATTGAATTGACCTAAGTTACACAGACATTAACAAGCTCAGTGTATTGTGGGAAGCAGACTAACCAACTTACAATGCTACAAAGATATGGGTTTGTTTGCCTAACACACAGTGAACAGTGAAGCACAACACTGAATATACAATTTGTATTTTTAGTTGCTTAAACTTACTTGTCACTTGATCCGTATTATTTAGATAGTTCCTGTTTTAAAACGTCTTTCCACTAAAGGTAATGACAAAATAAAAACATGTTGTTCCAGGTGCATTGAAATTGTCATTTAAGATGATATGTTCAAAGAGTTTATTTATTTTGTGACTGATCTAGTTTCTCTGCAGATCAATCGTTGCACCCTGGGTTTCTACTCTCTGCCTGTTGCTTTCTCCGTAGTGACACAAGCTTTGTATCACCTTCAATTAATTGCTCGTTTCATCCTGTCTTTCAGTTGCCCTGTTCCAAGTGGAGGATAATGGAACGGCTTTGGATCTCTTTGCTGTTGCTGGCAGCAGCATGCAAGGGGCAGCCGTGTCCGAAACGCTGTATGTGCCAGAGCCTCTCGCCATCGCTTGCTATCCTCTGCTCCAAAACAGGCTTGCTGTTTGTTCCTGCTGCCATTGACCGACGCACAGTGGAGCTACGGCTTCAGGAGAACTTTATAACAGGTGACATACCTGCCAGTTTCTACAATGTTTTATATCACTGGAAATAAAGGCAGGGCTTGGGGACAAGTTTTATGATTTTGTCACACCATTATAATATATATTTACTGTCACCATCTACAGATGAATACAGGGTTTAATATACGGTTGATAAAATGCTTTGATATTGATCAGCAGAAGCATTGGCAAGTGAATAGTTACATTGTTATAGCAGATGTGCAACCGATGATTGGACAGGTTTAATACTACAGGAATTTGAATGACACATTGGATGCATTAAGTAGAGTGATTCAGATGTATATAAAGCAACATGCTATAGGTTTTATAATCAGCTATAATAATAATACATTTCATTTAAAGACGCCTTTCAAAAAGGCTGAAGGTCACCTTACAAAGCAGGGATAAAAACAACAAAGTAAAAACACATCAATAAAATTAAGATTAAAACGCAAATGTACAGGACGTAGAGGTTTTATGAGACCGGATGTAGAGCTACTGTATATACACAACACTTGGAAATGAATGTTTCCCTGGGTCACTTTTCTTTTTGGTTTGTCTCTACATGTTGTTTGTAATATTTCCCATGTCTCATGACATTAATTTTCATATTTCTTTTTTTTTTTTTACTTTTTGGGGGCCTTGTACTTCAGTCTACAAAATATTATTCATGACTCATCATCTCCACTTCTCTTGGATACTTTGTGTGAAATGTACTTATTTTTAAGAACTGAAGTATTGCTTCATCCGTTCTATTATAATCTGGATTCCCATTAGCTCTCACCAAGGCAGTTAAATAATCTTCCAAGGCTTGACATGAAAGAAATTCTATCCTTCAGTCCGCCAAAACAAAAGACACACATCCTGAATAAGAGACGTCTTTCATATGGTCCAGAAAGATAGAAAGTAAGACCGTGAGCAATATCACCCTAATGCAGTAATTAAAGTAACACTGTTTTGTCCATTTCAATATCAGCACTACAAATATGAAAAACAGAATATTCTCTATCTTATTTTGTAGAAAACCAGTATATCTCTGCTATCAATACAGGTCCTTAGTGTATGTTGCTAAAAAGTAAGTTTTAAATAAATACTCATTGGGTCCAGCCCAGAAGCTAGATGGTAACTAGTAGAGATGCACCCACCCAATCCTGGATTTGGATATGTCCGATACTGACTCAAAAAGCTAGATCGGGTATCAGCGACAATGAGGTAAATCTTTTCACTTCAGTTCTATGCTATTCTGTGTTTACGGCAAGCACGCTCATGTACTACATCACTGTCATTAGTGTGCTGGTAGACCTGTGCACTTTGCTAGACAGAGCCAACATAGCATTGAGGTTACTAATAACAAAGGCTAAGCAGTTTGCACATACAATGCAGCTCATAGTCAAGTAGGGTTCACTTTTTAAATGTTGTTATACAAAGTTGGGAAATCCAGATTCTGCATTACATACAGTATAAGTGATCCCCAGTCTCATCGTCATAGAGAGGTAAACAGATGGTTAATTTATAACTGGTATCCGATCTGTATAGGTATCAGTATAACATGGACATTGGCATATACACAAAGCCCAGGTACTGGATCGCTATCCGAGCTTAAAAAGTTGTATTGCTGCATCATTAGTAAGTAGGTGTGCCCTTGTTCATGTAAAATGAAAAAGGATTTATATGAAATAAGTCCCATGGTTGCCTTAACAAACATTATGTTACAAGGACAATACTATTAAAAGGAGCCACACCACATTACAAATGTGTGCATTCAATCTTAAATATTGCATATTCATCTACAGACTCATATTTTTCCACAGTTTTGTACTAATGTAATATCCTAGCAATTTAAAATTGACTTTATACAATTGACTTTGTGTTAAATCCATTCACTTTCAGCTGTCCGAAGAAAGGACTTTGCCAACATGACCAGCCTGCTACATCTGACCCTGTCCAGAAACACCATTAGTCAGATTCTCCCTTCAGCTTTCAGTGACCTGCGGCGACTCAGAGCCCTGCACTTAGACTCTAACAGAATAACTGTGATCAAGGTAAGACTGATGGAGGAATGCCTGGATGGATTAATGATGGTAAATTGATTTGAAAAGTCAAACAGAGCATTGGACTGATAAACAGATGAAGGATCCTCAGTTTAGACTGGGGACAGAGCTACAATGTAAGATAGCCTATTTATAAGCTTATGGGAAAGATATTTGTGTGATGCTGATATTTGCATTTTACATTTTTTATCAATTAGGATGACCATTTCAAAGGCTTGGCGAACCTTCGTCACCTGATCCTGGCCAACAACCAGCTCCACGCCATAGCTCCCCATGCTTTTGATGATTTCCTGTCCACACTGGAGGATCTCGACCTTAGCTACAATAACCTTGCAGAGGTGCCCTGGGACACGATTGGGCGGCTAACCAATGTTAATACCCTAAATATGGATCACAACCTCATAGAAAATGTTCCCCAAGGTGTATTCACCAACCTACACAAACTGGCAAGGTAAGTGGATAAACAGAGTAAATGGATATGGAATGAGCAGAGGATGTGTGCCGAGACAGATCCACGTACTAATTGCATACAGACTAACTGTAAAGAACTCTGTTGATCTAATGATGATATGCCTGTCTCTTTCTCCCTCTCTCCTCTTGCCCATCCTTCAACTTCTCCCTACGCTCACTTTCACAGGCTAGACATGACATCCAACAAGCTAAAGAAAATTCCCCCGGACCCGTTGTTCCTGAGAATCCCAGTTTATGCCAAGTCCAGAGGCTCTCCCCTCACCTCCCTTGTGTTGAGTTTTGGTGGCAACCCTCTTCACTGTAACTGTGAACTTCTGTGGTTAAGGAGACTGACAAGAGAAGATGACCTTGAGACATGCGCCTCTCCACCCGACCTCAGTGCCAAATATTTCTGGACTATACCTGAAGAGGTGACGTTTAGATTTTTTAACATTTGCTATGATAAGAAATAATTGTGGGATTTCTTTCCAATATTATTTCAAGGGAATGGTCTATCAATTTGAGAGTTGATTTTATGGTTTCACACTTACATTTTGTAAGGCTTTCCCTCAAAAACCCACCCTGCTTTTAGATAGTCAGTGCTTGCTATGGAAATTGCTATGCCTGTATATTTCTTGGATACAACCTATACACATGTGGTTCAAAGCATATGATGCAAAGGCCTTAAAGGTGTATCCATCTACTTATTGCTGGTTAAAAGCTACACGATCTAGTTGAAAAGTAAAGTGCAGGGTACAAAGTGACTGCATTAGTTGTGTTTTGGACATAGTAACAGTCAAACCAATCAGTGTCATCTCTTACTCCCTTTTCAAGTGTAAAGTGTAGGCAGGCAGGCATTGCCTTTTTACACATTACATTTGAGCAAATATTCTTAAACAGACTTGACTGAGATTGACTCTTGTACTGTAGCTTCTCTAACTCCACTTGCCCATGTACCCAATGAATATGCAGAGGCCACTGTATGAAATATTGTGATGCACAAATGAATTATGGTCACTGCAGCAATGCTTATGCTTTGTATTTGTATTGGGCATCATACAGTTCTCTGTAGGCCCATGCAGGGTTTGAGCAGGCATCTCCCAGAGGTGAATCTGGTGTAGGAGGAGGGAGGCCTGTGTGTGTGTCCTCATCCTCTGGTATTAACACAACAGTTAACAGCTCATGCTGCTTTGTGCTCTCATAAAGGCCCAGGTCTGCCATGTCCTGTTCAACAAATCTGTCAAAATCCCCCAACATACTGAATGCCAGGTGCGGTGTTGACCGACAAAGCGCTCCCTGACTCATTGTAGTTGTGCCCTATTAGAGTGTTCTGGTTTGTTGCACTACAGGTTTCAATGCTTTCAAACTGAAATGACATGCTTTTGAATAAAGGAAAGAAAAAAAGTAGTGGTCTTGTGAGTTCAATAAGACTGACCTTTGATTTTTTTTACCTTCTAGGAGTTTATCTGTGACCCACCAGTTCTAACCCGTAAGTCACCTCATACTGTAGCTATGGAAGGCCAGCCTGCAAGCCTTAAGTGCAAAGCAAACGGCGACCCAGAGCCAGAAGTCCACTGGATCAGCCCTGAGGGGCGACTTATATCCAATGGCTCAAGGTATTAAGATTTTTCTTTTCGACCTAAAGCCATGTTTGATTAATTATAGAACATTTTAGGACAATGGATTGTATCATTTCTTGACATTTTAAGGTATAGTATTAAGTAAGGAAACATATAACTTGACCACTGAGAGCCCTACACAGCATTAAATTATGTCTGAATTCTGACAACCCAAAAAAAGGGCTTTTGTAATTATAATACTCCAGCTCAGTGCTATGAGCCAATGTGGCACCAAGTTAAAAATACAGTGCGTCTCGCAACTTTTGTCTTATTGGCTATAGTAGTAGGAGGACATAGGTATATGACTTGTGTTAGCCACTCCTAGATCAGAGGGGTATCACCTCATTCTCATATTTCCTTCTGGTAACCCGATTGGCTTACTCAAGTACGTTGAAAGATAATTTCCCAGCCCTTTAATTCCTTATATTATTAATTTGGCATTTCTTATTGTATGTTTAGATTAATTCTCAGAAAATGCTGCTAAGTTTGTGAAGAACATTTGTATATTTGGCAAATACAGCTTTGAGTTTTCTCTGCTATTTTGGATGAAGCCCACAACAGCAACATAGCCACTCAGCCTGGCAGTCATTGCATTGATTTTGGACAGAGTGTCTGGATGGATGCTTTGGCTGGAAGTTGGCATTAGCATCAAGTGCTGCAGGCAGCTATGCACAGGTGTTACTAAATGGGCAAATAAGGAGTACACTGATTAGTGATTAGCTCCTGTGTGGGTGACAGAGAAGGAGCGCTTGCGTAACCGTGGTGTGAACTAGATAGGAGTTAAATTTAAAATCAACACTTTGTTCACAGAAGACAATATGTCTTAATTAATTAAACTAGATGTTGGGCGAGATGTGCTGGCCTGTTTTAAATACATTTCTGACTGCCAACCCAAGTATCAGCCTGCTCTCGTCAGAACTAAAATTGGATCTTAGCTCAGTGGCTAGGAGCCAACAGATGTGACTTTGAGGGGGAATATTAAAAATTAAAGATTAGAGGGAAAATAATTAAAGATGAAAAAGAAAATCTGCCTGAACTTATGTAAAGCACCCTGTATGTTTCTTACTTTGTTGTTGCATTTGAATTTTTGTTTATTTATGAACTATTATTTATATTATTATATATCTTGATTTGTTTCAGAACATTGGTTTTCCCGAATGGAAGCCTGGAGATCAATGTTACTTCCCTGAAGGATTCAGGAAACTTCACCTGCATTGCCTCCAACGCAGCAGGCGAATCAACAGGAAGGGTGGAGCTAGTTGTCACGGCGATGCCCCATCTGGCTAACAGCACAAGCCGTAGTCGAGACCCATCCTCGGAACCCGCCCCGTCTGACATCTTAACTTCCTCTAAGGTTGCACTGCCTAACAATGAGAGCAGAGGCGGAGACCGGAGGGTTTCATTGGTGGAACTGACAGGAAACTCTGCACTCATAAGATGGAGCAGTCAGACTCCTACATCTGGAGTCAGAATGTTCCAGGTCCAGTACAACAGCTCTGGAGATGACACACTAGTTTACAGGTCAGTCAATCTATGCTGTCAAATTATTAATTGTCTCTGAGTTGAATTTGTTGTCTGGTATCTTTGGTGACATTTGCTTTTCAAGGCTCATTAGTAAAAAGCATTTGCCTACTTATGTGTGAGGTAATCTGGAGACATCAGCCTCTGCTATGTGAATGGGAGTAGATAATAGATGGTACAAGTGGAAATTAGCCAGTCATCCAGTTGTAAAAGTCTAATCAACTGAAATTATAATAACATCTGTAGTGGGAGACAGCCATTGTTGGGTTTCGCTGAATGCTTGGTGACCTTTTCCAAATGTGATGTAGCTTTTGAACAAGTTTTAATGCTTGTCTGTCAGTTTGGTACAGTGCTACGTCAATCTGCTAATATAGTTGTTGAATTTATTCATCTCTGGCATGAAAAGTACGGCTTTATGAATTTCCTTTTTTTTCATGTTCTGTTGGGTTTGACTTCATTAAGATTTTCAATGACATCTCCTTTGTACTTTATTCCATTTGACTGACTAGTCCCTGTTCAATTTGGGGCAACATAAAACAAATCATGTTGAGTCATAGATCTCAACCAAACAAGTGAGTTTTCTGCTTTGTCTGCATACATGTGTAACTCCAAATATGACTAAAAAGACAAATAATCCCAATAGCTTTTTAAAGAACAGTTCATGGTTTTCAGGGAAAAAGTTCTTGAAAGTGGTGTGGCCGCAGAACTTGCAATGCAATAATGTTGTGATTGGAAATAACCTCATTTACTGCACACTATTTGAATACTTATGTGGTAGTTCAGGTGTATCATAGAACTCCCATAGAATCCTGTTAGACTTTAGTTCACCTCTGCCAAACATCAATTTCTTGCTCTCTTTGCAAACATGGAGGAGCCCTGTTTATTTTCGAGTCTGGAGGAAATTCCCTCTGATGTTTAGTTTTCAAGGCAACAGGATGAGAAAACCTCTCAGGTCTTAAAATGAATGACATGTAGCCTTAATGCTTTCACAGAGTTCTGCAGACTATTTATTTCATCAAAGGTGCAATGAGTTTACATAATATCCTCGGCCTTTTTATACTTTATAAAAAAAAGCTGAAATGGGAAGTTGAAATTTGAAAGGAGACCCTGTGAGGGAAAATGTAAAACCCATCCATCATGACAGCAGATTAAGAAAGTTCCTCTTACACGCAGAAAATATAAAAAATAAAATAAAAATCCACACCTCTGAGGGGCAGGAAGGGAAGACTCTGCTGAAAAGTGATAATGATGTTATTTCCAAGCTGGAGAGGACACACTTATATTCAGACAGTTGAGCTAACTATGGGAGACAGGCAGCTTTTTACAATTCTAGGCATGGCAACACCTCTCCTGGGTAGCAACTGTCCAGCTGCACCTGCCCGTTCAAGGTTGGACGCAGTTAGTGGGCACAGTGGCCCTGCAGGTACAAAACACTCTCTGGTCAAGTGCTGGTGTGTGAAGAGGAATGAATGTGAGAGAGTTTGTTTGGGCTTCTGTTGAAGTTCTTTCTTTGAAACTCACATGATTAAAGACATTGTCTGGATGTCTACTAATTGAACCGCAAGCTGTGGAAGTTGAACCGACCACCACTTCAAGCCTCAAAAGTTAAGTAACATTTAAAGAAAACCTAACATAAGCAGTCAGTACTTATCTTGTGATATAACTATTACGATTGCCTCCATACTGAACCTTAACACTTTTACTCAGACAACAGTTCTGTGCTCTATATGCACATGGGATACTTTTAACTATGTATAGCCACAAAGTAACTCATTCAGAGTGTAAGGACTATTTTAACTTTGTATGAATAACTTGTCATAGAATACTTCTCAAAATGCCTGGCCTCAGCTCAATGTTCCAATCCTTTGGATTCCCCTAAAGTGAACCTAATTTGTAATCTGAAATATGTTTAACATTTTCTGCACTAGCCACTCACTGTATTTATGATGAATAATAATCTCTCTGCATAGCAGTACTTATCGGCAGTGGTGGGGTCTGCCATTCCTATGCTGGACTCAGTCTTTCAATGCTTTATAGGGATTTGCAGTAAAATGATGAATGCATGCAACCCAGCGTAATTTTATGCTATTGAACGAACTTCAAACTGATAAACTTCCTTTCTGCTCTTTTTCGCATTGTGAAAGAGTTGAATTCAATAACTGCTCCTGCAAACTTAAAGTCTCACAGCTGCTGCTTCTCATTAAAAGTCTTACTATAACAGTGAAGCAGCCACAGGACACCACATCATGGGTTTGTCTTCAAAGTTTGCCTGCATGTCATTATTAATCAAGAAATCATTTGAAAAACCCGACAGTGGTCATTGCTGGTAATTATCTCAACAGGGGATCATTGTCAATATTTTCAAGGAAACAACAGAAGAATATAATTTAACATTTTGAGGTTTCTGAGGACCAGACACTTCTTTAATAAACAAAAGACAAGTAAGTTTGATTGCATGGTCAAAAGTTACACCAGGTGGGGCGCTGGTGGCTCAGTGGTTGGTCCGAGCCCCATATGGAGCAGGGATTAAAGCAGAAAAAACAATTTTGACTGAAAATTCTCAACGTATAAAACAAGTTAAAAAAGAAAATACAAAAAATTGAATAGGTGTTTTCTATCTAAGGAATAAATAATTCAAATGAGGCTTTTTGGAGGTAAATAAATTGCGCACGGGAGCCTAAAAAAAAAGTCTGGACATGACGGGCAGTGCACGCTGATGTTCGCTACCACAATAAAAGCCTCCTAAACACTGAGCCGACTTTACGTAACAGATAAAGGTTCTGACTGCAGCCTACACTGAAATGCCACACAGACGCAAAACTACTCTTGTGTTACAGGGTTCAGATAAATGCCTGACATTAAAAACAGCAGTTTGCACGTTTGTCATTAACCCACATTCTGCTTGACTGTTTTTGTCTGATTGACACTGACTCAAAATATAACAAGTTTGAAATTGACAGAAATCCGTCGTAGCGACGGAGAACTTTAATCCCTGTATGGAGGCTATAGTCTTCTAAGCGGGCGGCCCAGGTTCAAATCCCACCTGTGTCTCCTTTCCCGCATGTCATTCCCCATTCTCGCTCCCTGATTTTCAGCTCATTAGTGGCCCAAAAAGCCCAAAAATAAAATCTTAAAAAAAAAAAGGTTACACCAGGCACTGCTGTTTTAGTTATGATCAAGTAGCTGCTGAAGAAGTGTGTGCTGTAGCATCAAACACACTTGTTGATTTCGGTGTTTAAACACAAGTGTCTCCAAATTTTAAAGTTGGCAATTAACCAAAAATTAAATCTGTATCCCTATTTTTTTTTAGGTAAAAGTTCATAAAAAAAATTCTACAGTAACAAGATGTTAACTACAGTGTGACTTCCAGAGCAGTTACATATATCCACTGTTATATGTGATGTAAAAAGGGTGACACATTGTAAACCAGAATAACAACTGGTTGCATGAGGTTAAATCAACACTTTTATATTTTCCTTTTTTTTGGTATCTTTGTTTAGGCCTAGCATCTAACTTTCTCTGACAATTAAGAGACTGAGACTATTTGAAACCATGCTGATACTTGTTCAGCTTGAAAACTCTGGGGTTCTATTTTACTGTTCACAGGCAGAAACTAAGACCTTTTGGAAAACAATGCTGCAGATAGCAGCAAATGCTTGAAGATTGCGTCTTATTAGTGATTGCCATTTCCTTATCTGTTTCATCCTGAGTTTTCAATAAAAAGAAAAAGGCTTTACCAGGGTTTACCATAACGTGAATAACTTATTATTGGCAGTGCTGACTTTCTTCACCATCCGAAAGGCTGATATGAAGTCTTCTGCATTTCCTGCATAGTGTCCAATGATGCTGATGCTGCAGTTTATATGACAAACATTATTTACCGTTTAAAATACTGTTTGCTCTTTAAAAAACATTATCTAGTCTTTACTTGATCACATAAAGTCACGGCTGAGTGATGACTTTGATATACAAGACAAAGAGTCACATGGCGGTGATAGATTTACATCTATTAGAAGGTATCACCATTGCAGCAGCTCTCTTAGTAAAATAAAAAAAATAATAATAACACAGCCTTGAGTGCGTCTGTGTGCATGAGTCTACAGTTTCTCTCTTCTATCTTTCTTTAGTCAATAACCATTAGGAAGGGTGAGGCACAATGCCATGAAGAGAAGGGAGGTGGGGGAGGATTAACAGGGAGATGGTAATAAAGTGCTGAGAAGAAGAAAAGAGAGGAAATAACGACAGACAAAATATGATGGTGTCCCAAGGAGAGGCCATGAATTTAACAAGCTTATTTTCCTTTTTCATGATTTCCTTTATAATTAGATCTGTTGTTTCAAAAAAGAAAAGTCACTTTTTGAAGCTTCATTTAGAACACTGATAAGAATTTAAAGGGAAAAAAACATGTTACCTCCTTGCATTAAGAAAGGTACCAGGCACATGGAATGCATACTAGATTTACTCCATGATAAATCCTTTACCTTTCCTCTGAAAAAACAACTACTCTACCAAGAGTATCCAGATCCCAGCATCTTGTGATCTATACTCTGCCCTCAAGTGTTCTCTTTATTTAACTTTTATTAAAGCAAGCCGCCCAATTCAGAAGCATTTCCACTTTAAAGGACCACCAGTAGTCAAGAGATTGTCTGAGGAGCTCAGAGCATAAAGAGGGCTCTCTGACGCAGTCTCCAAACCCCCTGACTACTCACGATCAATGCCATTACAGCGTGTGTGTGTGTGAGTGCCTGCGCTAGTGCATTTGTGTGCATGTGCGTGGAAACCATCAGTTGACAGTTTATTAGTTAACCCTGTGTCTGAGACATGCTCTCCAAACCCCCGGGCTAATATAATCAATGCCCATTCAAGTGTGGGTTTGTGTGCATGTGTGCAAGAAGGATGGATGTTTGTCTGTGTGCACACTGCACGAGCATGCAGCTGTGTGCAGCTTAAAACCTGATGCACTGACTGTACCTCTGCAGGTGGCCTCTCTGCATGTTACATGTATGTATGTGTCTCATGTCTCCATATGTGTGGGGTGTACATGGTTTTGACTGTGTGTATCTGTCATTGAAAGTAAGACTATACAAGCTCCCCAAAAAATGTGAAAAGACAAATTGGATAAAATTGAAGCATCTACAACCCGTTAGCCGTTTATTTAAATGTTTGATTTATCCACATTTTTTTTATATATTTCCACACAGTGCGTGTTAAATAACACTTACAAGGAATAAATAATAAAAATACAAAAAATGTGACAGAGTAAGTTTAAAGAGCCCATATTATGCCCTTTTTGGGGTTCGTATATTTAATCGATGTACTTACTTTTGTACGTTCACAATAGCTAAAGTTCGTAAAAAGTGTCTGTTTTCATGTACTGCTCCTCCTTGCTCCTTCTACGCTTTGAGTCCGACAGCTACGCTCTGTTGAGCCCCTACTGTTAGACCCCACGTGGGCCAAGTCTGCTCTGATTGGTCTGCCGATCCGCTCTGTCGTTATTGGTCAGTTGCTCAGCATGCGTCTCGGAAATTTCAACATGAGCTGCAGGGCTTGCCACAACGAGCCAATGGGCTTAGATCAGTGATCTCACACTGACAAATTTTTATCGAGGGGGGATAGAACCGAGCGTTACATGCGGCTAATGCTACAGCTAACAGGAGGACGTAGGAGAAGCCGCGTTTCCGCAGACTTTGAATTTTTGCACATAGATGTGCCTAAACATGCACAGGACACTTGGAAAACACACTAACGAGCATATAAAACCAGAAAAAGCATAATATGGGACCTTTAATACTGATGCTTCAATGTGACCTATGGAAGCAAACCAGACTGTTAACTAGACAGTTGACTATTTTTTTGGCATCTTTTTTAATGCTGATCACTGCATTGATCAGGTCAGTCTCACATGAAGTGATTTACAGCATAAAAAAAAACAGGAGACATTTTCCACATTAAGGAGTCCAAGTCAGTGAAACATTTGACAGTTAAAATGCAGAAAGATAACAGGTCATATTTCGTTCACTTAGGTTGCTTGGCTCAACACTTGGTGGAAGGTTGTAATAGTCGCTGAAAGTATTTCATTAATTGTAATGGTCAAATATATTTATTCACATAGAAATGTTTGGTATTAGTATTGCCTTTCATTAAATTGTGATCTTTGACGACATGGATTGAGTCAGAGACAACCAACCATGATTCCTGGTTAGATTTAAATGGAGGATATTGAATCTTGCTAAGGCTGTTTAAAAGTGGTTGTCTTGGTCAAGAAAAGTCAGGGGTGACTTTTGGTACCTTTGTTACGTGAACATCACAACTAATACAAGGTCATTTTTGTTTAATTATATTTTGTACCCAACTTTCCACCAACCTCACACACATTTTGAATTGCGGAAATGTTGCAATTTCTACACTGAAGAAAAAATGCCATTGACTATGAAGACAGCAATTATGTTTCTGTATAATTGGAAAAAAAAGTGAATCTGTATGTATGTGTGTGTGTGTGTGTGTGTGTGTGTGTGTGTGTGTGTGTGTGTGTGTGTGTGTGTGTGTGTGTGTGTGTGTGTGTGTGTGTGTGTGTGTGTGTGTGTGTGTGTGTCCGTGCATGTGTGTCAGTAGAAACACAGCCCTGGAACACAGCCTTGAGTAAGGCCTTGGAAGATAATCTCCACACAAATTCAAGGGTAAACATTTATATGAGCTTCTTGTTTCTTTTTCTACCAATGCCAATTTGAAACTAAACTAAAGAGCTCTCCTTGCTGAGGCAATCTTGTTTGCATATATAAAAAGGTGAATTGTAGAAATAATCATTTTCCCCTGGACACAATTGAGAATATGAACGGTAGTGATACAAGTCAAAAGTTTGTGATCGTCCCCTATTCATTTTAAGAGATCTGTCTGACATAGTGGTCTATATAGCTATGGTCTACATAAGACTCAATCAACGGCTGAAGCCTCTTGTAAAATAAAATATGTTGTTGTTTTTATTGGTTAATTTTGGAGAATTTTAAGATGTGTCCCTGTAAATTAATGTACTTCTATTCGGGGTTGTTGTTTTTTTTGGAGTGGGCCTCTAAGACAGTCTCTTTTGTTCTATCTGTGCTGAAAGCACATATAGATTTCTAGATGGAACATAATATCTTCCTGATTCCAATGGAGTGCAGGGTTTGAGTTGCTGTTGAAAGAGGTGTCTGTTATTTGTGTGGGTCTGTGTGTCTGCATTTTGAAGTATGTAGCTGGTTGAGCTTTTGGGACAGGCACAATCGCAGTTTGAAACATACTGATCTGGGATCCTTCAAGAGGTCAAGGGAAATCAATAGTTTAGATTCTACCGCTGGCCTCACCGGGGATAGCACATTATCCTGCCAAACAAGCTGGCATTAGCTTGGATTTCTGTCTCTGTGGCTGACCAGGACAAATCTAATCCATGGCTTTATTTTCCTTACGATGCACTTCTCTTTCAATATATTTGAGAAGTTCCTGTCAGAGTGATCTGTGGCGATGTATAGCTAGATTATCATATTTGGCCATTACGTGGTCTTACCCTGCCCTATTAAAACAAAACTGCAACGCATTTCACCTCGCTGCCTATTTTGGACAGCGTCGACTCTTGTCTTGTTCAGAGATAATACCTGCATGTGTTCTGCATATTTGTTACCAGACAGAATGAGTGAGCTCTTTAATCACAAACAAATGAATCTAGTCCATACCCTGAAAACTGCCACGAGAGACAGCTAGCTTGCCAATGCATACTGAAGACAAAGGATGAAACATTATTTTATGCAATTACATTTTTTACTTGCATATCTATTGATGTAACTGGTGGGGATTGTATATTCTTCACAAAGTCGTAATACACTTACACCAGTAAAGGTATGATAAAGTATTTCCATTGTTCAACATAAATGCTAAAGTGACATTTTGCTGTTGTCCCTGTGGTTTATTCCGCACTACAGGAGCACAATTTAAAAAAAAAAAAACGAAAGATAGTACACAACAATCTAACTGTTACTTAACCTTGTCTCTTATTTTACTGACTTACCAATAACGTCATACCTTTCGATTTAAGATTGAAAACTCTTGAGCTCTTGTGTAAATATAGTGTGACTGTAGCATGTGACTCCTATCCTGCAAATGTTTAAATGGAGACATATCAGAGGTTTGCAAACTCACAATCATACTGCAGACTTGACCACCCTAATGGATGTGGTCCTGCTCAGCATATTTGCAACGTGAGTGGAATCTGACCATGGATATCTGCCAATCAGAGCTTCCGGTAAGATGCTTAATATTTCAATGAAAACTTTAACTGTACTGCAAGTGTACTGTAGCTCACTTTACTTTATTGTGAACCATTTACAGTAACTATGATAAATGTTGGCACTAGTATGCATTATATATGAAGAAGATAGACCTGATCACTGCACTGGTTTAGTCATGTCACTACAGTGCAACTATTACAAAGAAAAAATGTATACTATACAGCACAAACGAGACAACTGTCTTTTTTAGTGAAATAGTTTTACTTACTTTTTCTCAACATTCACTATTAAAGACAAGTAGGCACAAAGCAACTTCAGCATACACTGAAACCTACTCCTTATTGGAAACTCATCACAAGTAAGTGAATACAGTTATTGTATCTAAAGTGACCACCTGAAAGCCATCAAGATCACAGACGTGTTGTCTCAGCTTTCAAAGCAATTCCATAAAGCACGCATTTCATCTCTGGTGTGAGAGTATGACAGTGTCTGAAGGTGCATTCACAGTACATTAACCTCCTGCCATCCATGCAAAGTGCGTTCATACACGCGTAAATGGACACACACACAAACACTTCCTGTAAACTGATATCCCTTCAAAACCTCCTTTGAAGCCCACAACTTCGATTCTTCTCTAAATCCAAACCACTTTGTCGTCTGCATCAGGTACAAGTGAGTACATTTTGAGTGTATGTGGGATTAGATTATAGAGTGAAACCATTTGGGTTTGTTTGTGTCGTGACTGATCTTAAGAATTCTATTCACCACACATTTTCCTCAGTGCTGACATTGTCAAGGGCAGAAAGACGTAAATTTGAACCTTTTATTTCAATCATACAGACACCCACAAAAAGACACACACACACACGCACAAGCTGCAGAGAAATGCCTTTGTGCTAACCCTCTCTCTTGACTGCCTTTATTGTGCACAGTGCATGGTGCTGTGATTCTTTGGATAATGGACTCAGACTCGTAAAATCTGTGCAAACCAGCACACCCAGGATCAATGACGAAATCCAGACCAATTAAAATGCCAGAAATAGTCGAAATTATTTTTGTCTTTTTTATGCCTTTATTGGAGAGACAGGACAATGGATAGAGTTGTAAATGGGGGAGAGAAATTGGGAAATGACGTGCAGAAAAGGAGCCATTGGTCGGATTCAAACTCAGGCCTCCTGCTTTGAAGACATCAGCGTCTGTCCATGAGGCACGCAGTTTAACCGCAGGGCCACCGGCGCCCAAAATATTCACGAGTCAAGGTGCTTTCTGAGTTGTTGTATTTTTCAGCATGTACCTCATCAATAAAGGGGTGATGACAAGCTTTGACAAGATATTTTAGTGATTGTCGGACTCGGTCATGGGACATTCATGGGACAGAGTTATGCCCCGCTATTTTCCCTGGGGAAAACTGTCCTGGAAACACTTTTTCTTGAATGAATCTAACATTCATTTAATATGAAGTGTAAAATGCTGAAACCCATTACTTACATCAAATCTATGGTGAAATGTCAAGCATCATTACATTGAAATGTGAATGAACTGAAGCCAGTGCACAAGTACTATTACAGAGTGTGTTTGTGTGTGAGTGTGAGTGTGAGTGTGAGTGTGTTGGTGGGTGGTTAAAAGTTGTTGAGGGATAAAAGCATTGGAGCAGGTGATGTGAGCATCTGGACCAAATGCTGGGTGGGCTGAGGTGTGCCTGCATGTGGGTGACTGCATGTGGAGCAGTACGGGGGAAAAATAGATGAGAGAGTGAGTGTGGATGTACAGTAAAGTGTGTGGACGTTGAGCAGGTGGGTGCATGCAGCCTGAATGTACTTTGTGATGTTCCCTGTTTGTGAAGCACAAAAAAGGTCTTGCTCATGTGTAATGAGCATCTGAACCTTTCTGACAGTGAGGTTAAAAGTTCACAACCCCTAAAAAAAAACCCTGAGATTCTGTTGAAATGAACCATAAATAAAGAAATACTTCAAATGTTTCAGACCATATAGGGTTAAAAATGAGTTCAATTGAGTGAAATGGACAATGAGTCGATCTTGGTTAGCCGTCTTGTGCGTCATAAATTACATTTTAATGAGTAAGCCTTGGCCACATGTGTATGACCTTGGAATGGACAATATCATATTACATGGTTCATAAAAACACAGGGGCCAATAAGCCAACCATTGCTTTATTTCATTCTGTGTGGCAGGAAGCATTTATTATTGATATCTTGACACTGTGATGTTGAGGAATAGTAAGAAAAACTCACTAAAATGTACTGCTCCTGGCTTTTTATAGGCTATTATGATGGCAGCTTTCATGCTCACATCTGCATGCAGAAGAGCGTTTGATGTATAGGATTGTAAGAGTAATGCTGATACGGCATTTTCTGCATAATACGGAAGCCCTTAGAGGGCATCAAAGTTTTATTCACTCCCTGTGACAAGGAGTAAATTTGGTTTCTTTTCTTATTTGACTGATATCCCCTGGAGTTTCAAAAGCACAAGACAAACATAGAAATGAGCTTGACTTACCTCATTAGTTGGACAATGGCAGCATTGCATGGTGAGGTCTGACCTATCACGGTGGCCATCCTGTAGTTTGACTGGCAGGAGATCCCCCTGTTATCACGAGAAGAAGAGAAAACCTTGTCATCTGGAGATAATGAGATAAATTAATGATTGATCATGGGAGAAACAGTTTTGTTCTCCCAAGGTAAAAAAATAAATAGGTCCAGATGTCAAGGGAAAAAAAACAAGGCGTATGGATGCATAAGTACTTAAAGGGATACTTCACCCTTTCAATAATTTCAATACAGATTCATGTTTCAACGGGTGAAGTATCCCTTTCATGCAAATGGATGAAGTATCCCTTTAAGACTATTGCGGAGACTCTATAGCATGAAGTTAATGATGGCTGGTATTTCACAGACGTCAACATGTATCTTGTCTCCTCACATCAAAACGATGAAAATTAAATGTACATCTTCAACAGCTATGACTTCAACAAGCAGTTCAGAGTACATTTTGTAATTACAGGCAATGAAGGTCTTGCCATGAACAATAAACAAGTATCACATTCAATCGTATTAGCACGGTACGCTAACGAGCTACGGATCATATTCTTTGGATGTATACAATACCAAGGGGAGGAGAAACAGGCTCATATGAGCACAACATACTTTACCATGAAAACTGCACACGAGCGCACACGCACGCACACAAACACAAACACACACACACACACACACACACACACACACACACACACACACACACACACATGCACTTTGCAACACCCACTGGTGGAGATGAGCAGTCAGATTGCTGTAGGTCGTTTGTCGTTAATTGAATGATTCACTGCGTACATACTAATGAGCTTAAGGGCCTAATGACAAATGACAGTCCACACATGCGCACAAAGACACACATTCGTACACACACACGCCTCACATCACTGGTACCTGCTGTATTTGTGCCATTGAAATGCAGGACTAATGAGTCAGATCAGAGAGGTTAAGTTCAAAGACACAGGAGTCACGGTCCATTTATTCATCTCTCCCTTCTTTCTCTCTACACATCTGAAGCTTTCTCCTTCTCCCTTCATGTGAGCTCTTCCTATGAGTCCTCTTCTTAATCTTAATATTGAATGTGGCTTTAACTTTCCCTCTTTTCTCTCATCCTTCATGTCCCCTTTCTTTAAGTTGCATATTTACCTTGCCCTCCCCCATCCCTCCATCTCTTCCTCCCTCAGCCTCACTTCTCCCGGAAATATGCCGAGCTCAGCAGAATGCCGCCGGCTGCCCGACCAATAATCCCCTTGTTTGGCGTCTTGTTGCTGTTTTCACCATCGCCCCAAATCGATGTTTAATTATCCCGCGACACGCCCTCATCCCCCCCTCTCTCTCCCCTTCTCCCCATCCACCACCATGCCCGTTCCCTCTCTCTCTCTCCCTTCCTCCCTCCCTCCCTCCCTCCCCAGCCCCACACCGTAGCCTTCAGATCTTCACGGATGAAGGGAAGAGTAATTAAAAAGACACATGACACATATCGGGAGAAGAGAAAGAAGAAGGGAAAGGGAAAGAAGGGAGAAGAGGGAGCAAAGGAAGAGAGGAAAAGATGAAAGGCAAGATGCAGTGAGTTGGATGACTAGACCTTGAGAGAAGGGGGGAGGGGGGGTAAGCAGACCAAAGAGAAAGACAAGAGGATGAAAGGAGGATTTGGACGGTAAGCAGGGATAAGAGATGGTAGATGGATTGCATCCCACAACACTCAATGATATATGAGTAAACAAAGTCTTCATTAATGATTGAGTTCCCATCATGTACGTGCACAAGCTTAATATCTGAGCGTGCTTAATCTATGTCTAAATCTGCCCGCTAGGGTTGAACTCCAACTTTCCTGAAGTGACAGCAGAACAGCAGTACATAATGCCAAACATCAATATCAAGAACTTAATTCATTTAGTCAGTGACTCCTTTGGACTGCGACATTCTTTGAAGCATTGTGCAGCTGTGTTTCCAGCGCTCTGTAGAGATGTGGAAGAAAATGGTGCATGACTGAGATGGGCAAAACTACATGGACATTTAAAAAAAAAAAACACATGTTGTAAACCTACAAAGCACGCACTGTTGTTGTTTTAACATAGAAAAAAGGCTTTGTATACGAGTGTGGAGCTCCAGAAGTTTTCACTTCATGTTCCTGCCACGGTTCAACCATTGGAAATGCGGGTCAGCTGAACAAAAAATATAATGTCTAAAAAAAATATATTTAAATTTTTCCATTTTAATTCACTATTTTCTGCTACTTACCAAGATCTGTGTCGCAATAACCTGTGATGTTTACAGCAGTCATTGTTACATTATATAGAAGTATAGAAGTGACTTGAGTCATTCTTAGTCATTCATGGCAATTTGTCCCTGCACACTGTCATTTACTTTGGCTGGAGTTACTATGAAACAGGTATTTAATTGCATATATTACTGAAGAAAGTGTTAGGCTACTCTTTAATGCTGAGCAGGGATTAATGGATAGAAATGGGTGAATGGATAATGTATGGAAAAATGAACACCAGGAAAGGATTTTTTTGAGCAACTAAAAAATATAGAACGATCAGTTTTCTACTTTTGAAGAAGGCCCTGAAAAAAAAGGATCAATCTCAAACAAGACGAGTCTAACCATTTCCTATCAGTGAAACCAGATCCAATATATTGAGTGTAATGCAGTCCAATTTAGTCCAGCAGTAATCTTAACTCAGATTAACAAAGTATTTCTGTCCTTGTCCTATTTGCATCTTCTCTGCAGCTGACTTGAGCTAAAGCCTGTGCATATGGAAGTCACATTCTCAGTACTGACATCGCAGCAAGTCAATGTTTTACTTTAATGACAATTTGGTGACTTTATCTCAGTCTGTGTTGTTGACATTCATTAGTTTGATCCACAGTCCAGATTGAAGTCTTCATCCTGTTATCCCCCTCCTCTCCACAGAAGGTTAAGTTTTATTAATGGAGCTTAGGTTAAAGATTAGGCACACAGGATCAAGAGGGTTAGAAACAAATCAATCCAGTGTCGTCAACAAGTAATAACAACTGTATCATAAGAGATGCTCTGAAGGGCTGTTAGCACTGGAATCTGTTCATGAAAATGGAAAAAAGGAACTTAATATGGAAGTCTCTACAAGACGAGAACAGGCGTGAATACAACCCTAATTGACCTTAGTTATGTAATTGTAAAAACAACTCCACTATATGTGTGTGGTCTGCATTAACATGGAGGCCAACTGTAATTTAAAAAACTCAATAAGTACAAGATTGACAGTAAACAGTGCAAGAGAGTTAGAAAAAAAGACACTAAAGCACATAAAAAGGGCATTTTGTTTTTAGCTTTTTTAATAACTTTGCCCATACTGCTCTTAAAGAGAAACGATTTAAATATTGAATCACTTAGAAGCAGACAGTTATTAAAAGGTACAAGAGCATTAAAAGCATTTTGAACTTCATCTTCAAACTTTGCATGCCTCAATGGCAATGTATGAATAAATTGTGAAACAAAAGTCATTAATTCCTCGTATTTTCTACATCCAAATTCCATTAGATTTGATTTGAAGTTGCTCTCTCATCATTATTTCAACCTTGTTTCCCCCGTACCTCTATTTCGTAAAAAATCTGCTAAACAAAGAAATAACACTCTTTTAAAAAAGCATTTCTCCTTTTTTAAAAAGCATTCCCTTGTTTGGAGTTGACACCACCCTGGCTAATTATAGGTTATTTATTCATTGCATGTTATGCTGAGTGTGTGTTATAGAACAAGGACAAGATATATGAGCCCGTAATGACAAACACGTCTTGTTTGCAGGTCATGTGAAACATGATTACAACAAAAGTATTGATGTTATGCTCTGCGGGTGTCAGAGATATCAGGGAGAGATCCATTGGTCTCTCTCTCTCTCTCTCTCTCTCTCTCTCTCTCTCTCTCTCTCTCTCTCTCTCTCTCTCTCTACCTTTTTCTGTCTAACTTTTTTTTATTCTTCCCGTCATTCTGTTGCTTGATCACTCCATTATTCATGCACTTGTCCTGTTACTCCTTTCTCCGGTGACTTCTTCTATTTCCTTTTATCTTCTAATCCTAGATTCCCTCTATAAATAAACAGACACATGCCTCCACACATACGCTCCTCCATTCTGTCTTATCCTGCCTTGCGTTGTACTCTTCTATTTTCAAACGGTGCATGCTGTTACATTGATCTGCAGAATTTCCTGTTAGCAGCTATTGTCTGCATCCTCTGTACATTTCTCTACTTATCCTTCAGTGTGTATCCGGGTTATGTTCACGAGCATGGTTGTGTGGTGAATCACCCTTAGGGATTAGCTGCATTATTCATGTAAAATGAAGGGTGTAAATTGTGTAACTGCTGAGTATTTTAACTAGAAGTGCACTGATTGAAGGCTGGTGACCAAATTCAGCCATTTTTTTTTTTTTTTAGCCTTTTCAGCCAAGATCGCTGACTGGCCTATCCTCAAAGATATCTGATTCAGTGTCGACCACAGACTTTAAACAACACGAGCCAAAGGTTTCACCCACCGCACACAGCAGCACAAACGCTCATGCGACAGCCGCACACGCCACACAAGCCATGTCTGTAGAGGGGGAAAGCATTGGTTTCTTATTCACAGAAAAGTTTGTTTTTGTTGTCAAAATTGTAAAAGAAAAAAGAGCCAAACTCTGAATTGGCTCTTCAGACCTTGAAAGAGTTATATTCTCTAACGGTGCATCTCTAATTTCAACTGATATTTATAGAGGAGCCGACAATAGAATGGGTTATACAATAGAAAGACTGCATAAGAGACACCAAGGGAATCATTTTTTAAATAGTGCTGTTTTTATTTTGTCATTATACAGTAAGAGCTATTGTTTTCACTGGGTTTGAAAAAACGTTGATGCCTACAGGATGTCAGTATCAGAAAATAATACAGCTAAAGAACAAGAACATAAATGCATTTACCACCCACTCGTGTTATGCAGATATTCTAAATGGTGGAAGAAGATGCAATCTTTAAAAGACAAACATATTTAACAAACAATTGAAATCAGTACACTGTAGAAAATGCAAAAGTGATACGACATGTTTTGTTGTGTGATACTTTAATTTGAGAATTGCCCCAGCACTAATTCAGTGATAAGTAGATGGAAACAGGCAGAACTTGTTTTTCATGAATTCCTACGGAAAGCAATTATGTGCATGAAAAAGAAATACATCTAGAAGCTGACATCAACATCAGACTTTGTTATCTCATCCAGTCTGATCAAACCTTGCATCTTAAAACAAGGAAGTAGAAAAGGAGTTATTGTGAAGAAAGTGTGTGTGTGTGTGTGTGTGTGTGTGTGTGTGTGTGTGTGTGTGTGTGTGTGTGTGTGTGTGTGTGTGTGTGTGTGTGTGTGTGTGTGTGTGTGTGTGTGTGTGTGTGTGTGTGTGTGTGTGTGTGTGTGTGTGCGTTTGTGTGTAGAGTAACATTTCTTTGCACAATTAAAACAAAAAGGTCCTGGCATCTGGAACTGTTTAAGCAGCTCCTTAACAAAAAAAACAACACACCTAGCTACCTCGTATGAATATTTGATCACTATTTCTGAATAATTACTGCCGAGTATTACTGAGCACTTATCAGTTATTTATAACATCTGCCTGACACATGAGTACAGGGAGATTAAGGTTGCCAAAGGCAGAGAATTGCTTCCACCAACAGGAGCTTGTGCACTAATTAAGTTTGATTAAAGGGACGGTGTTCAACTCAATACCAACTACGGCCTCGTTCATTTGTCACCTGCATTTTCTTTCACAGTTTCTAATGATATTGGCTAACATGTCAGTGGTTTAAGGTATAATGACAACAACCGTGCTCATACATTTATGCTGTGAAACCTCTTACTTAATTATGCATGCTTTCCAATCATAAAATGTTTCCTTTTGTTTTGCTCCCACAGAGCCATACAGTTTAATCATGAGCTTGTAAATGAGTTAAATATTTTGCAGTTCTAAGACTGATTCTGCCCTTTACAGACAGAAGTCATTACATCCTAAATGTCGTTTAATAATCATCCTATAAAACCCCTGCTAACGAATTAGCAACCCACACGGTAACTGACAGACCTATGAGACATATTTTCCATGTCAGATTTTGACTTTTCACAGAGGAAGGCTGAAAAATGAACAATATTTATAATCTTGTAGCTAATGTCAATGTCTGCCTGACATATAGAGGTAATTTTAGAGCTGTTTTCACATGAATGTCTTCTCTCTCGCGTCCAAATGACATCCAGCAGACAATTATAGCTTTCAGTGTAGTGTTCTTTGATCCCCGTTTACATAAACATTTCTCAAGCATTTTGCCTGATGCTCTTATCTGGAGTAACTTACTTCAAAGAGGTGCAAACATTCATTTGCGTTCCACTTTTACTCATTCATTTTCATATTATTAGAATTCCAGGCAGAGCAGGGCAGAAATAGAGCAAAGGCAAGAGTTGGAAGTAAGGAAAGTAGGATGCAGGAAAAAAAAACAGGAGGAATCACATGTTGGCTTTAAGGAAAGATAAAAGATAAAGATTAAAAGAGGAATAGGAAAGAAGAGAAGAGGGACTGGGGGGGGGGGGGGGGGGGGGGGGTGAGAAGAGGGAAAGGAGCAAGATGAAAAGAGGAGGAGAGAGGATGGGTAAAAGGGTGAAGGGGGAGACAAAGGTGGAAGGAGAGTGGTAGATAAAAGAAAGAAGCAAAGGAGACTAAGGAGGTAAGATGGCAGGAAGGAAGGAAGGAAGGAGGCCTCATTAGGAGTGAGTCAGTAACACAGAGGACCTGCTGTCAGGGGGTCCCGCTAAACTGGATCCACCAACCACCCGAAAACAGAAAACACCATGTCTTATTCATCCACACCGAGAGAAGAAAGGTGCAACAAACTCAGATGAGTAACTGATACAAAAAAACAAAGCTCTGCACATAAACATGAACTTATGCTCACACATCTACACACACGCACACACAAACCTAGAGTTAAGCTGAACTTTAGAAGACACATACCTAGACTGAGTGCTGCCAGTGGGAAATCATCAAAAGTACATGACAGGCTGCTGAGTGTTCACTTTTTCCTCTGCACTTGAATTCCAACGTCTCTCAGTGGTATCTGCATCGCTTGCCTGGTGTTTCTGTGCGAGTGAAATGCAGTGATTTGAAACTTTGTCCTGGATTATGTCAGTACAATAAAAAAACAATCAATTTGGGGGTTTTCCTCTTGTTAAAAGTGCTGAGAAGAACAAGTCTGAATGTTCGCAAACAAAAGGGGCTATGAAGCTCTTCTGGGTGACCGAAGCTATCACAGAAGTGGCTTGCTGAGTTTGGAAGGATGCCCAGACGCTGGGCAGTCTGGAGCTCTAACAAGTCCTTTGTGCCTGGAAATAAATCTGGGGTTTGGTTTGTGTTTATTTGTAGAGAAGTACAGCAAACATTATTTGTTTTTCTATCAGTTTGGCTGTTTTGTTAATTTTATTACATGGCTGGTATGAATACTCCATTCTGATTGGTCAATTACGGCATCATAGGGTATCTATAGCGGGCTGCTGCTAAGAAGAACAAACCACTGCTAGGAATGCAGATTTTACCACAGACCCTGGAGGACTAACTGTTATTATATCAATCCACAGAAAGAAGTCAAGTGAATCTGACCTTGGTCTATATATTGTGTGCACTGTTAATCCCCATACACTCACTCCACTTTAATTACATTTATTGGAAACTGCTTGCACAACATTAAAGTTATCAGTATACCTGACATAAATGTGTCACATGATTCTTGTCTAGATGGAGATTTATATCCGGTCAACCTAACTTTTTTTTGTAACACAACTCATTCATTTGTGTTGTTTAAGTTTATAATTGGACGTAAATTTAAAAGAACTAGATGTATTTTGAATGACAGGTAGGGGAAAAGCACAAAACACACAAGATGTCACAAGACACACACACACACACACACACACATGAAGACATGCACAACTGCAGATATGGACATCAAGAAATTAGAATGAACCAAGGAAGGCACGTGAAGAGTCATTACATGTCACCGCACATCTCTATGAGCATAAATAAAAATAAAAATCTTAAAACTTGAAGTGAAACATTAAAGAGATATGGCATACATCTGGGTTTAAAGGCGCAGAGTTTCATGGGGTTCTATCCTCTTGATCTCACTTCAACAACGATGTAAATGTTCAGTTTAATTTGAGCTTAGCAGGTAAGAATAAAAAAGTGTTTACTGTTGAAGCAGGTGAGACTGTAGAGTCAGTTTTTAGGAGAGGAAATAAACCCTTTCTTTTAAATCGATAGAATAATTTTGAAGTCAAACGTTGGTGTCACTTCAGTGATTTCCATGTAATGAGAAAACACATATACAGTTAGTGGGTTGTTATAGCTGGAATAAAAGCTGTTTCTGTATGTTGAAATCGCATAGCACATCCACACACTATTTTAGAAATGATAGTCAAAAGTCTTGGGAGTGATTGAAAAATGATTTTACACCGTTTCATATTTTTTGCTGCAAAGTCAGCACATCTAAAAGCACTCCAGCAGGCGAGAAACTTGCAATGTGTTCTACAAGCGCTTTGCACCATTTGTGGTCATTAAGAACACCATGAAAACGCACACTGTGTCATTGACAAGCTAAAGATTGTGCATGACAGGATGGTTCCCTAAATAACGGCAGACTTGGCCTGCCATAAAATAAATAAAACTTGTAAAGGGACATGATGTTCTATCAGATGATTGCATGATAACGCCTGTCGTATATCGGAAATAAACAGCAACGCACTGTCGTATTATGGCCATATGTTGTCGTGACTATACCAAGTTAGGCCTTTTATAATTTGTAGTCTCTTGGAGCTGAAAGGTTAATCTTTTCTATTGCTGCTTCAAACAGTTGCAGTGAAGTGTTGGGGTTACAATGTCGAGCAATCTTCAAGACAAGTTGCCTTTGATTGTGTTGTTTCAAAGCTAAGCATTTTATGACTCTCCGGTGTCCTGAGCTAATGGCCTCACATGGGCACTGAGCAATCACTGCTAATTGTCGAAAACAGTGTCCTCGTCACTGCTAATAGACCGATGTCTCAGTAGCGCTCGCTTTTAATTGGGCCATTTGAGTTTGTAATACTCCACCGGGGTGTGTTCCATGTGTTAATGTGTGAGTCAGCGCCTGCCCATATGCATGCTCATGCTTGGGATCTGTCACTTATTACCCAGCCTTCGTCTTCGACCGTCTTTCATGCCCTGGCTCTGTCTCTGGACTTGTGTCCACCTCCTCGCTTTCACACAGCAGGAAGCTTCAGTAATGACCCGCTCTTAAATATTCACCATGCACAACAATTCCAGTTATACAAGGCAGAACCTCCACTCTTATGCACACACAGTCCTAGAGACGCACAAGGAACGGGGAGAGTGCTTATTATGAGTCTCATAAACAGGGATATGGAGAGAGCAAGGGCAGAGAAGATGGATGGAAAGAGGCCTTACTCTGCAGAGGAGAATAATCACGACCCACTAACTCTGCGCTGTGCTGCCTGTGCTCGTAATTTACATGTGTGAAAATGTAGGCCCTCATCTCTGCGTGCATGTGTATTTCTATATCAGACTCAGACCTGCATGCTGCCAAATAAAAAAAGCTCATCATCTGCGTACATGCACACGAGTGCTTGTTTATGTATGTGTGTGCAGATAATGACAAATTAGATATTAATAAGTTATGTGACGGTTGGTGTTTGCATGAGAGTGTGTGTTGCTTTCAAGCATGTGTGTGAGCGAGTATGGAGGTCTCTGTGTTGATACATTTTGATTTAATACTGTTATTGCATTCGCTGACACTGCATTTGCATAAGCTTAAGTAGATCATTCGTAGAGACTGCATGTGAGAGGGTGTAAAGATGTAACCAAGCCAGCTCCCACCCGTGCCACACGTCTGTACTAATGTGTTATTTCCAGTTTCCAAACTCATTCGTCCTTCTGCCTTCATTTTTACCTCTGTGTTTTTGCTCTTTAACAGCACATCCATTCTTCCTCTGTTCATCTGCACATCTTTGCAGTGGATCTCTTTTTTTTCTCTGTCCTACTTTAGGCATGTTCTCTTTTTTTTTTCTGTATTCACACTCACAGGAAGTGAATGTCTTTCAATTCATTTAGCTTTAATGCATGCATTTGGAATCAGGGCGGGAATGGATAATCCAAATGAGAAATGCATTTTTTTGTCAGTATGGGGATCGTTGGAGAGCTTTGAAACACAACATTTCCTTTGAACAGATACAGCAATGCGGCTAAATTAAGTTACTGTCAGCTCTCTCTGTGCCAGACACTTGAAAAATTGTACAGTCTTTCATAGGCTAAAGCTATACAGAGTCATCGCAGACCCTTGATAATGCTCCAAATGGATTGTGAGATGTATTCTGGGACAAGTAGTCCAGCCCATTTTGTTTTACAGCTACATTCCTACATGTCTTTAAGTGTTTAGTTGCAGTGTGAAAGAGGTAATCTTCCTGTATCTCCCTCTATCCCATGTTTCAAACCCGGTGCAGTTTCAGCAGATGGCTGATCGTCATGAGTCTGGTTTTGTCCAAGATGTCTGTCTCTTACAGGAAAGATTTTTCTTGCCACTGTAACTTTGCTAAATGTTGCTCAGTGCTGTGCTCATCATGGATTAATGTTGGGTCTGTGCAACATAAAAATGAGTAAGGTCTTTTACCTGCTCTTTTGTAACATAACACCTTTTCTCGGATCAATAATATTACGCTTCCAGCCAAGTATTTTATGTAAGGATTGTGTATTATTAGCGGTTATATCAACAACCTACTAAGTGCAATTTTTTGGTGCAAACAATCTAATATGTGTTGGTGCTTTGCAGAGACACAAGTCAGGGATTTTACTGAGTGTGTGAGTGAAGGTGAATTCAAATAAAGCAAAAATTCTAAAGATGATCAAAACTGTAAGTGTGCGGTTTTCATTTAATACCAGCACTATGTTAAATCTGAAGGGCTTAGCCAGCCCTGATCCTCTGCCTAACTGTATTGAACTGAAAACATGTTTTTTTTCTTGAGCTTCTATAACCTCCGGTGTGTATCAGAAACAACCTGTCATTGAACTCTGAAGTCTATACCAGCCCTTACAAGACTCTTAAGCCATTAACAAGCATCAGCCTCAACCCCACTCTCTCCCCCTATGGCCCACTTAGATGGATGTAAAATTAGGCCTTAATCCACCAGCTGAACTAAATACATGCTCCCCTGTGTCAACACTGCTTATTCCATAATATTTCATTTCTCCCTCTCATTTACATTCATGTTCCCTCTTTCCCCACTCTAATGCTCAAACTATCACGTCTCCTCTTCTGTTTACTCTTTCCATACATGATAGATGTGCCAAATTTAGCACATAGCCCCTGCTGTCAACACTGCACTTTAAATGAATTTAATCTCCACTCACTCTGTCTCGCTGCTGTTGTATCTCGGTCTCTCTTTTGCCCCCTCTCTCTCTCTCTCTCTCTCTCTCTCTGTGGTTGATCGGCCAGGAGCGGTTGGCGGATCGATGACTGTGATAAATGGGAGGGAATCCGGCAAAGGCTCTTGACAATCTAACCTATAGCTGGTTTAGGAGCAAACTGGTTAAGTGTCTGTATGTGTGTGTGTATGTGCCAAAATTACTTACAGACCATCAGAGGCCGACAGGAAGAGAAGCAGACAGACAGGCTGTATTACTTTGCTCTGTTGGGAGCTGGCTCAGAAATACAATCCATTTTCCCAGTGGATACCAATGCCCTGTTGTTGCTTTGCAACTGCACAAAAAAGGCTATTTTATTATTATTTATTTCAAAGAACTTATTATCATTCTTGTTTATTCCCATTATCTAGTATTACCTTGGCACTGTTGCACATTTCTAACATGCATTCCTTTCACGGCAGCAGGCAAATTCACCAAATTATAAAAGATGAGGGACGCGGTGCTTGCAATTACTTTGCAGAAAACACCAGCACCTTACTGTGGGACACCTTATTTGAATGCAACTCCCATTTTGTTCTTCAATCTCATGCGTTTCAAGGTCACACACACACACACACACACACACACACACACACACACACACACACACATAAAAAAACATGCTGTGTTTCTCTGGGAAGAAAAGGCTGCAAAGTGAATTGGACATGCAGAGGAAGACAGAACAACAGGCAGACAGAGATGAAGGTAGACAGAGAAAAACAGAGAGCATTGTTGCCATGTTAGTAACCACTATGGTATGAAAGGTTGTTACAATATATCTGTTGGCCCATAAATTACAGTAATGTATCCATATTTAATCAGAATCAATATTATGAAAAGAAAATGAAACAAACTCACTTAATTGCACTTAAGTGCTTTGAAAAGACCTCAGTAGGTCCGAATGGTACAAGAGAGCCAACATCATGTGGAAATACGGATGGGAGAGTTTGCTCTCTTTAGATGGACTTAGAGAGTATGATTCAAAACAAATATAATGAGCTTCTGGTCCAGTGGTTTTATTACTTAGAAGCAAAATATGCACATAAAAACGGACAGCGTTATAAATCTGGGCTCCCAGCCAAAAAGGAAAGTACATCGACTTTGTTCGGATTAGGGTTGGGTGAAAATTGGGTCAGAATATTTCTTGGCAGCACCTGTTTGGATACAACTTTGGACATCAGCCCTCAGCATTTTTCAGTTGTATGTATCCTTCCACATAAAACAATGTAAATACTAAAAGTGTTGTAGCCAAACCATAGTAACCAAGACCAAGACATAACTGAGACCAGAGTGCTCAGAGACCGAGACAAGACAAAGACATTTAGGGATCGAGACATGGTGAAGACCAAGATCAAGACAGGGCAAGACAGACAAGACCAAGACCATACATCTATAAAAATTAAGCTTATTATTATAAATATCAATGAAAAATCATTATCTTGTGTGCAGCAGGAATTCCTTCTAATCACAATAATGAAGAGGAAAAATAGCCTTTTAGTGGTGGTCTTGACTGGTCTTGATTTGAAATCTGGAGTCTGCCCGGCCTGAGACTGAAACTAGGCAGAGTAAAAATGCTTACGATTCAGAGACGAAAAAGACACCTCCAAAGTGGTGTTGAGATCAAGACCGATTTCGAGTATTACAACACTAAGTAATATTTACAATATTTGGTTTGTAATTGAGTTCTTCAAACATGCATATCATTAAATTGTATTATGACATAATGATAACACTACAAAGGCACTTTATATGTTTGACCCTGTAAGAAGTTTGAGGCTTTAGAGACGTAAAAAATCACTGCGATAAAATAATGTGACCCTCCTTTCGAATTTAAAAGATACAATGGTAACAAGGTTAGCCTAGAAAGCTTCTGACTGTGACAAAAATGTAAGTGGTGAGTCATTGGCAGGCAAAAGGGAAGCACAGCAGGACAGCTTTTAAAGTAAGTCTCTAGATCAATCTCAGTCAGTCTGTGATATTGAACAGAGTGTGGAGGTTTTAGTATGTATACCATTTTCCCAGAATCTCCAGTGTTAGTTGTCAAGAAATGTTGATTTTTTTGGTTTGGATGAAAAGTGTAACGGCAAGTTTAAATTTTAAATGGATCAGGTAATATTTATGTTGAACATTTTTGTATTTCGTAAGAAACATTTCGTAATATTGTCTAAAAATAGTTGATTTTACTATAGTAGCATCACTGTTGGGCAGAGAACAGGCTTGCCATGATGTAAATATAAGTGTTTTTGATTGGCTTCTTATATGGCTATTCATTAAGTAAATATATTTTGGATAAGTGTGCATTTGTTTTACATACTAGTGTATGTGTATTATTTCCATACGTATAACTAAAATGAATTCATGGCCCTTTTCAGCACCATGGACAGCGTTATTAAGCTAGTCTTCATAGATTGAGTAGCTGTTCTGTTTTTGGAATCAAGGGTAGAACTGAACAGCAATTTTAGAGTTTGTGCTCTAAGAAAAAACCCTTACATGTTCAAGTTTAAATGTTGGGAAATGGAGCCCCAAGCATTTTGAATTATTGCCCCAGAAAGAAGGTACAATGCTTGTTTCTATTGTCAGCCTATCTGGTGACCAGTGCTCAAACCACATTGATTCTACATTGTTAAGACCATATACTTTAGGCTGCCTTCATTGGCAAATAATGTAAATATTTACAATGTTGTTACAACAGAAGTAAATAGGACTTCTTCACCATTAATCAGGGTTAAGAACTACATCCTGGAGACCGTATGTCTCCAACAGTCTTGGCATGAAACACAAATATTGAGCTATTAGACCAAAATTATTTGTCTCTCTCATTATTTGATTTGATCTCAATTATCAAGTAATTAAAGGTATTATGGTATAAAAATATATATATTTTATCATGCAACAAACAATGGTGTGCTATTGGATTTAACAAACCTTTTACAAATGGAGATGAGTGGTGCGTTTTCTGTTGCTGTGACTGCTGGACTAAAACCTGATTGTGACTAAAAAGAACTAAAACAGAGTTTGCATAATCTGAGAAACATTCTTTAAAAGGTTACTGGCATTTGGGCAACATTTTAAGTATATGTACTGTTACTGCAGCAGCAAGATGTAAAACGTGACTGGTTAGCAATAGCCAAAGTGATACTGCCTATATGCGTTGGCTCTGAATGGTAAATGGACTTGAGCTTGTAAAGCACTTTTGTAGTCTTCTGACTACTCAAAGCAATTTACACTTCAGGTCACATCTACCCATTCACATACTGATGGCAGAGGCTGCTATGTAAAGTGACCATCAGAAGTAACTAATCCTATTCATACACATTCATACACCAAGCACCAAGATGAAGCAGCAGGGTCTTGTCCAAGGACACATCTGATAAGGGGCTGAAAGAGCTGGGGATCAGAACCCCAACCTTCCGGTTGAGAGACGACCGACTCTACCTACTGAGCCACAGCCGCCTTGTGACAGAAGTGTAGTCACCGACACTAAAAGACAGTCCGATCCGCTTCCATCAGAGTCCATCAAACATATTGCTTCAACTTGTTATCAGACCATACGATTAAGATTTACAATATAGATACCCTAGAACCTATTGCATAATTCCATTTAACATGAAAATTGAGATACTAGTAATACTATTGGGATCAAACTAGCATACAGCAGTGTGCTATTTGCTTTAATGATTCATGTTTATTCAAGCTCAATGTCCATTGTTTATCTCTGCATAAAACAAATCGAATACTGGTGAGTTCTGTTTGGCAGCAGCCAACATAATAGTGTATACTTGTAAATAAAACACCTCTTGTGACGCCAGTCATTCACTAACATTTACAAAAGAAAAAAGGATTTTGTCAGGTTTATGGTCCCATTCAGCTCTAACTGTTGGGTCTGCCACACATTAGGCTTTATTAATTAATTCAACGCTCTTTCTGTCTATCTGTGTTTAGTGTTGAACTGAATGGGAGATGATATGAGTACAGAGAAGAAGAGCTGAGAGGTCATAATTCAAAAACAGGGAAAATGAAAGAGACAGCGGACTGCACTTTATATTATACCGGTCTGAAAGACTGCTGGTAGTTTTCTTAAGTGCAGTTTTAGAAATGTATTCAGTGCTCATGGAGAAAACACATTAACGGAAAGAAAGGCACTGTTACATTACCCCTAAATTACTGTAAATAAGTAACAACCACACTCTCTAAGGCACTACACATTACAGTTAAATTGAACAAAGCGCTCAGTAGAATAATAACACCAACAATCAAGTGCAAACTCCACACACCCACCTTCAGCCAGCTTCTCTGCTGTTTCTCTGTTCACACCTGATGTGTATTCTCTACCACATTCAGCCTATTGATTTTAAAATGTTACCTTTGTCACCCAGGGTCTAAAACACCTACCATCATGCCATTAGCGGCTGTAAATGTGGCTGTAAATGTGGCTGTAAATGTGGCTGTAATCAAAGATTCATGGAAATATAAATCCCCTTGCTACTCATGCTAATGTGTCCCATGAATCCCTTGTATTGATACCGAAAGCTGCTCTTTGAACTCTAGTCTCTGCGGTTGTGTCTCGTTTGGGATGGCTGAGGGAGGGATTAGGGTTTTGGCTGTTTGTGCGGGTCTAAATCCCAAACAGAGCGAGCTGACCTCGGGGGGCGCATGGAGAGAAATGAGTTCATCCTCAAGATAAACACACACTGATTCTCTTTCCAACAAACACAGACAGGAATGCACACACATGCACACTTCTTCTCACTCTGTCTCTTTCATCCCCTTTTCCCTTTCTTTCTTGTTCACACACACACACACACGCACACACACTCTCAGAAACACACAGTTTGGTTGAATAATGGCCCAGTGAGTGGTGTGCCTATGGGGAAAGCTGTCAGTTTAATTGAATCCAGTATTCTCCATTCTCCCTCCCTGCTAATTGATTCTGTCAGGCTCTTCTGCTTGACAAAGAGACTGACATTTCCCCCTGCGTGGTTATGACTGTCACAGTGTGACTGACTGTGTGTGTTTCTGTGTTTGTCCTTGCACATATTTACTTAGAGCTACAGAAGAAACCTGGGCTTGTGTGTGTGCACCTGTGTGTATGTGTTTTTATTTCTTAGTCTTTAGCACTTTAATAATTTAGAGCGACACGGCGGTCAAGTCGACCAAGTTTTTTTGTATTATTTCCATTTTTAACCTGGAAAAATCATCAAGACCTGGTTAATGATTTCTTACTGCTATTTTTCTCTAACTTTTTCCGTGCTGCCTATCATAATGACCAGGGGAGCATTTTCACCGAAGTGTCAACAGCACCTACATCATTTTTATGTCATTACACGTCAGCAGTTGATGTATTGCCTTTACTTCAGTCCAGACACTACAGGCTACTATTTCTGCCCTTTCAAACAATACGAGATTGGCAGCAGAGAAAAACACACACACCTGCCTGCATACAAACACTAATACGCACACACGGGCGCAGCAAACACACTATTCTGGCCAATATGCAACTTAAAAATGTCAGTCTGACAGCTCGTGCAAAAGCAGGGTGTTATATATATATATATTTATTGTTTTCATCTGTCTCAGAGAAACACTCACTTTACTGTCAGGTCGAACACATTTCTAGAATTGAAGTAAAAACTTGAACAACCAACCAAGGACAAACCACATCATACTGACACGAACCTTATCACAAGTTATACCAGAGATAGAGTGAAAAGATAATTTACTACAATTGTGAAATAGTTATGCAGAGTCTGACACCAAAACTCAACGCTCATGTCTGCTGATATTGAGTACCCAACTTTAAAACCAGTGTTTTCTTACACCTTAAGATAAAAAAAAACCCTTTAAAGATTTCTGCCTGGAGCGATTCCAATCATGTTTATGAAGGATAATATGAGATTAAAGATTTCCATGGCACTAAAAAATAAGAATGAGTTGGCAATTCACCATGACTGAATAAATGTAACTGACAGCAGAAGAAATGAGCTTTGAACAATGGCATCGGTGAAGAAACTGTATTTAACATAGAGTGGTCCCATTAGAGGTTATACCTGCTCCACTTAATGGAGTCAATGTTTGAAAAAAAAAAAGCATTTTAAAGCACTTCTCCTGTTTCAGCTGTTTGACCTTAACTCTTTAAGACAGTGCTTTTCACTCACAGTAAATGCATAGTTCAGTAAAAACACAAGCGTTCATCAAATATTCATCATGTTTACAAAATATACAAACAAACAGGAAATACAACAAAGATAGGGTGATCATGCATGATGCATTTCACATGAATGTGAGTTAGCGACTTTTAAGGCATTACAAGGTGATCGTCAAAAATAACCTTGGCTGGCAACCATTCATATTTAAGTAGTAGCCGGCCAACTTGACAAGCTGTCAGCCTTATTCAGACAGAGCCACATGTCGTTGTCTGCCTCCTGTCTTTTCTCTCTCACCTTCTTTCTGTCAGGCTGACTCTGAATCTACCCACCTGTCTCTTTATTTTCCTTCAGTCCATCCCTGCATCTGCTCACTCCCCCCTCCCCGCTCGCTCCCTCGCTCGCTCCCTCCCTCCCTTAACCTACAAGTCGTCCAGCTACCCTAACACAGTGCATGCACACGACATACAGTAGACACAACTAATCTCCCAATAATCTCTGACCCAGATTATCTCCTCCATTTTTATTTGATAGATGGAATGGGAGGCAGCATGGTGAGCGAGGGAAAGAGAGAGATTAGAATTATGAGGTCAACAACTTCTCCCATTCACACAGAAATGTCTCATGAAACAGCAGCAGATTAGAGTTTAACACCTGTTTTCCTCTGATGAAGACATCCTCAGATTTGGTTTACTGACAGTAAATAAAGGCGCTGCACCCTGTTATAAGAGAACATGTTATTACTTTTGATAGTCTATTTAGAGCTGTTGCCTCTAATATTTTATAATTTTAAATAAATGCTGCTAAAAGTAGATCTATAAATATTTGATGAACAGGCTGCTTGGAGAATAGATTAAATCGGAGTCCCTGCAGTCACGCAGAGGTGGTTTGTGTTTTTAAGCTGCCGCCTTTTTCGCCGAGTTTGGCATCCAAATCTTTTATGACACATTAAACAAATTGATGTTTTAAATTCTCATTCCTTTAACTTTTTTGTGCAGATTTAAGGAGGCCTTGGTTTAAATGTAAAAAAATACTGATGAAAAGATATAAAAAAAACAAAAACAAAGCTGAATAAATGGATACATCGCACAAGGACACATGAAACTAAGAAATGCATTATTGAAGTGCAGATTGACTCAGGATTGTCCTCGGGGCTCAGACCTCATCTGCTTTTCCTTCAGTATGCAAAACAAGGGGATGCAATTAAAACACTTTAGGCTCATTCCAGATGTGTGATTCGCTGAGCTTTCTTTTTCAGCGTCCAATGAATATCAATTTGCAAATTTAATATAAGAAATAATATAATAATATATAGGTCTCACCTGAGGAAAATGTAGCTGTGCATACAGGAATCTTTCTCATGGCACAACAAGATGTAAAATGTGCTGAATTGTTCTTTATGGAAAAAAACACAATTCTAGTCTCTGCGTCGGCATCTTACGATATGATTAAAGCCCTTGCAGTAGATTTTGGGTGATTTTACACGAGGGACACCGGCCTGCATCCGAGTACCGTTGACCCCCAAGCCAGGTTCATTTGATCAGTGTGGAACACAAACATACCATACTTGTGCGGACTTTGGAACTGTGCTCGAGCTCGATTCAGGTGTACTTGAGTACGGTCTGCGGGAGATATGAACATAACCAAACTCAAACAGGGAATTGGACAGCTATGACAGGTAATTCTATACGGCTCCTGTTGCTTCAAAAACGTCGTATCCAAGCAACCCAGGCTGATGCATCGTCTGAGATGTACACTAGATGGGGATGTAGGAAAAGGGTTGTTGTTGGCATCTCAGAAGTAGCAAAAACATCCAGTTAGCAGGATTGACTCAACCCGTGAGTGGTTGCCATTGTTGCTTCTTCTTCCTGCTTTTTGGGGGATTTGCAAGCTATGTGCATACTGCCACCTGCTGTGTCGGAATGTTTACATGTGCAAGTGTACTCGGGCACGGTACGTAACAATAGTGCTTAATGTGAAAACGCCCTTAGTAAAAAATCCTTTACATACACATTTCAGTTTCATTTTTTTAATTTAAATGTGCTTAGTATTTTCCCCCATTGTGCTCTCCTGGGTCAGGATTAAAACAGGCTCTGGGACAACATGTTGATCCATAGAGGGATATTAAGACACAGGTCATCACTAAGGTTCTACACTTATACAGACAATTACATTATGTCAGGTATTTATCCTGGAAAGGTCAGCCATTGTTCTGATATGTGGGGGAAGGGTCAACATTTTGATTAACTCAAAGATCATTACTTTAGAGCAGCAGCAGAGGAGATTACTCTGGGATATCATCTTCAATCTAAAGCGAAAAGCGGGTCCTAACACATATTTTATCTACAGTTATAATTTAAATACAGCTACCTGTTTAATGCCTTATTTTTCTGAAAAGCATTAGAAATGAGACCACACCAAGGGCTTCTTGTTTGTTAGTCCTAATGAGGTATCCTTTATTAAGACACTTCCTGCCTGGCCTGTACTTCACCTGACCATGACCATTGAACTCTGTATGGTGGGAAACATTGGTGGGCAATTATCCTTCTGAAATCAATCAAATGTGGCTATTATCAGCCACAGAGGAACAATAGGTTAGTTTGAAAAAGCAGGTCAGACTATACAACATACACTATATACAGAATTGCAGAATTATCGCAGTGTTTGTATGAGTAAAGGTCTGACCCACAAAAGCAACTTTTGTAGGAGGAAATATGAGTTGAAGGAAGGAGTAAAATGGAAAAGGCAATGGAGCTAAAAATGAACGTAAGAGTTTCCGCTATTAAAGCTCCTGTGATGAACTTCAAGTTTGGTGCCTCTTGTGGACAAAGTGATACCTCTTATATCTTATCTCATAACCAGCTCCAAACTCCTCAAGCATGACGTGAAAACATCTATAATAATAGATGTTAGACTATTTAATCACATCCATCATTAACGTGCGTTTATCTCCATTTCCTGTGCTGGTTTATTATTTCTAAATATATACATCCCAGAGGTCAATCCGGAGTTTATACTCACTTAATTACTTTTGCATTGTCTCACAAATGATTCACATTATCTCAACTTAATCACAGGGTTAAGCCATAGGTAAATCCTATGTATCTGTATTATTACAACAGATTACCTCTATATTTATCTAGAGGATGTCCAAGAACAAATCGCTGCTGATCGTTGGATGCAGTATTTGAATTGTATAAGCTGAACGATAAGTCTCAGCTGGTAGTAATAGACAGTAGGACTGGGGATCAGCAGGTTCTATCTCATATTGGTTACCCTCTACACTCCAACCCAATGAGTGAAGGTCATGCTTCTCTTCGTATCAAATCATCTGTCTACCAGAGATAAATATGTATGCATTGTATCTATAAGGGCATAGACGTAATAGGGATAATTAGCTTTGTTCATGCAGAAAATATAAAGGCAATACAAGTGTTCACTGCAGTCTTGTATTAGAGCATGTTGCAGGGAGCTTTTGTAGATTTAATGAAACTTCACATGGAGAGCACCATTAAGTCAACTGACCTACTTACAACAGCACTCACAAGTGCCATTTGTAACCGTCCCAGTGCCTGTGCTTTTACGAGGTGTACTAGAGCTACGTCAGCAGGCTCCAACTGCTACAAGAAAGACAATTCCAGTCCGCACTTTTGCGACCACTTACCTACCATCCCTTGTTCACTTTGCATTGTGTGCATCCCACTAACAACCTGCCCCCAAAGGTCTGTTCCATATTGAGCAGTGAGATGTCATGTTCAATCCCCTGTCTACCACAGGGGGATAATATGTTCCGCCTGCACACAAGACCACGTTCAAGGGTATGTTGGACCTCTTCAATGCCTAAAATGTGGTCTTGGAAATTTGCAGGAAGTCAATGCATTGATATGCCACAGAGTGCAAACTGAGAGGGTTGTTGACTGAAACACTAAAAGATGTGTTCTTGCTCACATAGATTATACTTTTAGAAATATAAAGTCAGTTTTCAACAAAAGTAGGGGCAGTACTATTCATGAATCTAAAGTAGTTGGAATTTATGAGAAGGAAACAAAACAGTGCACAAGTTTAAAACATTAGTTTAAACCTTTCTTTACTGTCAACTACATTTTGGAGGTACCAACAGGAGAAGCATCCTTGTTTTTTTTCTACAGCAATTCTTCCTTTTGGGGGATCCCAGCGAGCTCTCCTGCCAGCTGGAACTTCCTCCAGCAGGTTTCTCGAGCATGTTCTGGTGCCTGCCCTGGGCTGTCCTCTCAGTCTGCTGTGGCTGGTATACCTTCAAAGGAGTGCACACAAGGGGTCATCATCCCTACCAGGTGCCAAACAACCTCAGCTTGTGTTCCTGAATGCACAGCTTAGCTCTAAGGCCCTCTGGACTGCCTCGATCCTTGCTGTGTCACGGATACAGAGCTCAGTCAGTGTGTGGATAAACCACAATTTGGCTGCATCCATAATCGTATTCCTTTTGGTCACAATCCCAAATCTCTTGAACATAGGTGAAGGTCAGAAGAAAAAAAAAAACTCATTGGTATATAAAGATGAGTGCAGTATGCCACCACAGTCCAATACTACTCAGCACATCATCCTGTAACTCCTTTTTGAAAGGGAACCAGAGCTTGACTCTGACTCTATCTGAAATTCAGCAGCAAAATGCGTCACTGCACACAGGAAATCACAGTCTGTTAAGCTAAGGAGGGTGGGGGGTGGGGGCAACATTTGTGAACAGAAATGCCATCAGAATGTCACAAAACTGGAAAATTACGCTTTGATTCCTATCCATGTGTTGTGCACACTGTAAAAAAAAAAACAAATGTCTTACCAACAAGTCTGCAATGACGCTTTCAATCAACGCACTTCGGGAACCTCTAGCATGCCATAATCGCTTCATCTTTTTTTGGCATTAAAGAAGATCAAAGATTATCCCGTTATAGTCTGAAAAAATGATTGGTATTCTGAGTGTTTGCTGAAAGTTACGCAAGATGTGACCATACTGTACTTATAAATGCCAAATGATCATGGATTTACAATTGAAGAGCATGAAACCTGTTGATTATGATTATGTTGAACATGATTATGTGCCTTTATTCAAAAGCCATTTTTTTTAAATGTCATTACAGATGTTATCTGTTCCTGCTCATTCTCATGTGACTTCTAGTTTTGTATCATAAACTGTCACTGCGGCTTAAATCTAAATACTCTAAGTAAATATGAGAGATTGAACAGGAACAATAATTGGCGCTGGAATCCAAAATATGATGGTACTGGCAGATTTACTTTTTCTGTGCTTGCAATCCAAATAATCTAATTTACAGATAGGGATAAGCTCTTGTTCCAAAATATAAGTTGAAACAGAATAGGAAACGAAACAAAAAAAACATATGCAGTACATAGACACAGAAAAAAAAACACAGCCTCAGTGCGATCACACATTGGTTTCTGAAGCGGTTTTGAAGCTCAAGGATGGCGGTTTATTGGAATTTTTGTTCTTCTTCTAGTCAACCATGAATCAGGCAAAGAGATGGAGCTGCAGTGGACCTTAAGCCTCCTGCCAAACAGCTACAGTTTTATAACACTAAATCCAGCATATATCATATTGGAAGCTAGTACAGTCGGATCTTTGAAACTCAAGTACATTTGGCATTTCTTCCAAGACTTGATTAAAAAGTCCTCAAACCTAAAGAGCAGAATATATTGATGGTTTGTGAAAAAGATGCACGACATTTCTTGAATGACATGACTTGAATGCACATCCCTGTTTCATAACTGAGCTGGACATCAACATTCTTTGCGATGTTCTACCTCTTTCCTTATCTGCACATGATGACTGCTTGGGCTAATTAATTAAGGACTGAAGTTGTATGCCAATGATGAACAATTGAGAAGTTGATCATTGGATTGGCTTTTTAGTAAGTCAGTTTTTGTATGGCAGGTGAAGAAAATGGAATGGCAGGGTATATTGAGGACAAAGGGGAAATTAAGAAAAAACCTTTTCAACAAATACTTCGCCTCAAGATGCCTGTATTAGCTGGATTATATGTTCTGGTTCTTTCACTGTTATTTTGGAACTGTTGCCCCCTTGTTTGCCTCGTTATTGAGTGTGTCTCAGCTTCCTCTCTTTCTAAATTACAGTCAGCAGAGGATTCTGGATGGCTTTCAGCTCTCGCGCTTGAAACTTGTGATGGACTGTCTGATTTTTGTCTGTCTTTCAAATGGGAAATCAGCAAATAACAATGTTGAAAGCTTGTTGTTACTGTCTTTGGGGAGTGAGCGACCTGTGTGCTCTTGTGTGTAACAGATTGAACATTCAGACTTGAGCCAGCCATATTTCTCTTCATCACTATTATAACAACTGTGTGGTAATAATTCTCTTGGCACAATAACTTTCCAAAAAAAACAACAGAAGCTATAATCACAAATCCACACTGGGCACAAAATCATTTGCAAAAATAAGGATTTGGTTATTAATTTCATGGTATTTTCCATCAACACAGAATTAATCAATAAAACCCTTCTTCTATGACACAAAGAAAACACTTAATTGATTTCAAAAGGGCACATGTAGAGGAAAACAAATCAGCAAGCCTCCTGCACTGTAAAGATCTATACTTTGGGATTTTTTTTGTTCATCATTATATGGCACTCATAATTGATCCGGCACTATATTAGCTTGGACTCCATATGGTCAAAGAATGGGACAGCTGGGGTTCACACAGTCATTTATTTAGCCTCTTTAAATATGTCACCATCTGTAATATAATATAGGTCTTTTGGTTGGACCTTGATTTTGGAACTTATCAGATAAAAGGGGAACAAAACTATAGCCTTTTCACTTCTTGTTAACTTCTATTATTTGATGCCTAGAATGTATGATTGGCTGTCAATCCCAATCTTGACCCAGTCTCAGTGCCATCACCCATTGGTTTCTGAAGCAGGTTTAAACTCAATCATGGCGGTTTATTGTAATTGTTGTCTTAAACTAACTTTCAGTCAACCATGAAACAGCCAAAGAGGTGGAGCTGAGGTGGGTCTTAAGCCTCCTGGCAAACAACTACAATTTTATAAAAACACTAAACCCAGCTTATATCATTTTGAAAGATAGTACAGTAGGACTGTTGGAACCCAAGTGCATCTGGTATTTCTTCTAAGAGTTGCTTAAAATGTACTCAAACCTGAAGGGCAGAATAAGTTGATGGTTCGCAAAAATATGGGCGACATTTCTTGAACGACATATACAAATTGTTGCAAAGTTGCAAAGTATCATGTTCAGGAATGTCAGGCAAACAAGTGCTTTCCAATTATCTGATTCTGTTAAGCTCTGTATCCCACTAACTTGGCCCGTCTGCTATCTTGACACTTGATACATTTAATGACAGAATGTTTTAAAGTTACAACAATAAGAAAGAGAAAAAAGAAAAAAAAAACATATTTGAAGATGGCTCTCTTTTTCTCCATGTCCTTGTGAAAGTGTTGTTTCTTCTGCAAAAGTACAGGTTGGAACATTTGTAAGGGAGATAGATGGCCTTAAAAAAACATGTTCAACTATTGCCTTGCTATTTTGTGCATGTAGGAGTGTGTTGGAGAGAGGCAGAAGTAGTAGAAGGTTAAGGATGAGAGGTGAAGGGATTGAAAAGGAAGAAAAGGAGTGTGTGAGTAGGGAGGAGGTAAACAAGTAGAACTTGTAGAGAAAAACACATGGAGGAACACTATTGAAGCTGAAAGGCAAGGATGATTAAGGTTGCTGCTTGAGAGTTCACACACATTATCTGCTAACCAAAGTATAAACCACCCATTCAGAACTATTTAAAATCATTCAATGTATTGTCCCAGCCAAAGAGGATGTTAAACATCTCAGAAATGATTTTTTTTTCCTTAAAATAAATTCATCCCCAATGATGAACGCCTTCAAATGAACCTTTATGTAAGGTCTTTGTTAGTGCTGTAAGAGCAGGCGCTTAAGAAAACATCAGGACTAGAAAACATTAAATTCATGACTCTCTGCTGCATATGTGATTTAAGAACTTGCAAAAAAATTAAAAGCTTAAGAAAAGTCCCACCTGCCATGATAGCTACCAACTTCAAGGCACTCTGACTGACACATACAGAGTGCAGTCATTATAACCTCCAGCATGATCAGGTTAATGCATGTTGATTAATAATTCTTAACCAAATGTGGCACTAAAAAGAAGACTGTGATTTCTTAAAAGAAACAGTATATCCTAGTTTTACAATTACCTAGCAGCCATTCGCTTGCTGGCAAGAAAACCTTTTTATACTCAGCAGCTGTCCTAAAAAATACGCTGAGCCATGAAATTGAGGGAGTGGGCAGACTCAAAATCACTTTGAAACATGAAGTGCAGGGTTAGGTGAGATGAAGTTAGTATCACATACACTATGTATTAGGGAACATCTTTTTTTTTTTTTTTTAGATGGATTTCTTGAAGATTTTTTTTTTAAACTGTATTTGAAGTTTAACTGGTGTTGTGTTTATTATCATTGAACTCTTTCTGTTTGGACTGAAAGTGGATAAGATTTTCATTGTATGGTTTCAAGTTAAGAGCTATGATTTTTGCTCTCATATCGGGTCTGATGCATTCTGGCTGGGGAAAAAAATTGCAGAGCCATGCACTTATTTAGCCAAATTACATCTATTTAAAAAACGATCAACCTGCCAACCTAACAGGTTGTTTATTGACCCCTGGCTGATCATCTACTTACGGCACCATTTTGTGTATTAAGTCAAAATTGGCCATCTGTAAGGGGAACACTTGGGCAGAACCAGTACGGGACTGTGATTAACACTGCACTGTACTATAATGTGTGCAATATGGCCATACAAAAGAAAAAGGTATGGAACACACAACCTTCATTTACTAGTGAAAAAGGAACACTTGAATTCCATATACTAAACTTATTGCATAATACATTTTTCATTTCCAACTTTATTCATTACTGTACACAATTATGCTAATATTTAACCAATCCATCTTATCAAACAAGCGCTATATATGAAAGGTATTTGCACCAATAACTACTAACTTATGTGTTACATAAGTCAGTATGAGAGGACCTGAGTTGGATATTTTCTCATTGTCCCAAACTTAATTGACCACTCATAAAGTGGGTAATACTAAAGATAGTATTCATGAAAATTTCAGTACTGGAGAATATAAGAGAGTACCAAAAAGAGAGCAAGTGGCTGGATATGCACATCACTATGACTTCTGTTATTCATATTGATGTGCCTGTCACTTCAGATGCTATGCCTTAAAAAAACAAGTTATTATCAATCCAAATGTATGCAGCTGTCTCCGAGATCTTTGTCTCAGTTAATAGGAATTTTATCTGATGATTTAACCACCAGCTACATCCGCAATGAAAGTGCAAATGATTTAAGTGCAAATGTCCTCGCAAACACACAACTCCGGAATCAGATCTGTGGGTAACATGTGTGTGTGTGTGACAAGGAGAAAATGAGTAGAAATTATACAGAGAGGCAGAGAAATTGGAGATGATGGCTGATATTAAGCAGGAGAGGGCTGAGAGAGGCTCACAGAAGGAAAATCACGGTGAACGAAGAGGGCAATGCTAGGGAGGATAAATATGCAGGGTGTGCAGCGCGAGAGAGAGAGAGAGAGCGAGAGAGAGAGAGAGAGCGAGAGAGAGAGATAAAGAGAGAGAGAGTTAGATGTTGTGATAAAAAGGAAAAGAGAGGGGATGTGTCAAAACACTGTAGGAGTGAAATGTAACAGTTAATCCTTGAAAAACACTGACTCAGTTCCCGAGAGGTGGATGAAGGTGGGAGGCCCACCTAAGAGGGGACGACAGGACAAGAGCCCCCTCAGCGTTCTGTCGGCCCCACATGGGAAGTCCAAGCAGAATGATTAATTATGAGGCACGCATTTTCATAATTAAAGCTTGTAACGTCAAATTTTCTTTTGTCCCCTGGGTGCTGTGATTGCCTAATGGGCACCCTGCTCTGCATAAAATGACAAGCTCTTAAACTGATTTTATTACAAGTTCACTATTTCTGTTAACGTTCATTCACTTCAGGAGATGTCAGAACTATGTTTTTTGAAACCTTGTGTTATGACTTTAAATGTATTTAAGATCCGCACATCCATCCTTCCATTTACGTTAAATTCTGTGAGGCGTTTGTGTCATTTTTTTTTTGTTGCAGTGTGTCAAGCAGAGTGGACAGTGTGTGCGTGTGTGTGCTGCTGGGACTATGCTGTCAACCCTTTGCCCTCTTCTGTTCTGAACTGCCTGCACTGGAGGAATAATTGGCACTTTAAATTATTTAAAAACAGCCAGGGCACATTATCATAAATATTCACTTGACGTTCTGCTTAGATCAACAGTCAGAACCCAGGGCTTTGGATGTGACTTCATGACAACTTGTGAGTGTATGTGTGTGTGTGTGTGTATGGAAATGTGGGTATGCATTCTGAGAGCCCTAGGGTTGATTGATGGACAGTATTTACAAACAAAACGTCCTCCCGTCAGTCATCATAACTGAATCCAGACAGCTGGAAAATGTCAGCCCCATGCACAGCCGCAGATGTGCACGTGAGTTAACATTTCCGCAGTGGGCATGGAAATGTCAGCAGCACTCAAGACTGGGCACACACACACATACAGGCTTATGAACATGCGGGCACATGGCACTCAGAAGTGGGGCGACCCTCGTCAGTGTGCTGTTGTAACAAGAGCCTCTAACAAACCTGTCACTGTTCTCGCCTGAGACAAAACGCTAATGACATGTTAACAAAGTAGAGCTGCTCCAGAAGAGCTCCATTAGCATCTATTAAAGCCATCTGACCGCAGACACAGAGGCCTTTGTCCGCCTCAGACTGACTACACCTCGTCTGTGCAGACACAATCACAGCTGTGTGTATGTGTGAGTGTGAAATTATTTTTTTCTCCATAACTTAAAAGTGTGAAATGATAGGATAGGCTTCATTGTCTACATACACGTTTTTAAGAAAATACTGTGACTTCCCCAACTGTTTTCTTATGGACACAGGGTTTATTTGATAATGTGTTATCTTACTGACAGTACATTTCTGTGAATACAGCACAGATTTCAGAAAAAAAAACAATAAAATAAAATAAAATAAGCTATAGGGTTCTCAGGGGACATTCTGAATCTATAGCTGTGTTATCATTGTGTTTACAGCAAATTTGATATATCAAAGATAAGTTGGAACAAAGGAGTGGAATCCACAACAGCTGAGTGTGTTAGGATGAGATTCCTCGCAATCTCTTGTCTTTTTGGTTACAAGGTTGTGAAGTTAATTGACTTGATTTTCAAAATAGAGTTTTGGGTGGAATGTGTGTGTGTGTGTGTGTGTGTGTGTGTGTGTGTGTGTGTGTGTGTGTGTGTGTGTGTGTGTGTGTGTATATAGTTTAGTTTCTACATGTCCTACCTACCTACCTACCTTTTTGTCCTTATATCCATTATCTATTGCTTCCTATCCGTATGTAATTGTATCATTATGCATTTATCTATCAGTTTCTAAAAGTAGCCGTCACAATTGATCACACTATCTGCAAAAAAACAAGACAGTTAATAGTATAGGAGAAGAAATAAAACTTAGAACAATTTCTTATAACTAGATCATACATAGACAAAATATGCAGCGATGAGAACATTCTGAGTATTCAGGATGATGCATGGGATTTGAGAGATTGTTCTGTCACTGCACAAGTGTGGGGGGGCTCCAAATCCCAACTGGCTACAGCAAAATAGGGCTGTCAGAAGGGCTGTAAAAAGTCAGTGTAGTTGAATGGTTTGAACGGGCATTACTCACATTAGGGGTGAAAGGGTAAATTATGCAGAGAGAACTTATAGTAAATAGTAGGTTGCAGAGACCCTTCTATCAATGTAAATTCATGTTTGTGTTGAAAAAGGACATTACGAGGGAGCTGAGAAATAACTTGTAACTTTACCAGAACATGAAAAAAGAAAACATGAAATACATCAAAAATAAGATGTATTGTTATAAAGCAATGGTTTGCTATCATGTCTGCAAGTAAATTCATTACAGCATTTTTTGGGACATGTTGGCTGTGGCAGAAAAATGATATGAACAATGAAAATGTTTTTTTTTTTTTTTTTTGAAGTGTCCCAGTTCATTCACAATACTAGATTTGGACACGTGTTACACTCTTTGCTCTTAATTGGTTTATTATAAGCAAATGTTAAGGCATTTGATCATGTTTTTATGAAGGCAGAAAAGTGTTCTACTCTTCCCTATGACCAGCTTTCTCTTTCACTGTGTTGAGTTCCTCTATCTGTGCTTCAGGCAACGTGGCATTTGCAATTTCCATGTGCAGCTTCCAGTCATATCATAGCAAACGATAACTTCTAAATGGACTGTCCTTGTATAACGCTTCTCTAGGCACTTTAACACTACATGTCACATTCCCCCATTCATGTGCTGTATATTCCTACATTGATGGCAGAGGCTGCGATACAAAGTGCCCATCAGACTAACTAATCCCATTCATACTAAATTAACATGCTGCTGGCTATGCCAACGGCCACCGGGGGTTCAGTATCTTGCCCAAGGACACTTTGATATGTAGACTACAGGGGCTGGTATCCAGCCACCAACCCTCAGATTGAGAGACAACCCGCTCTACTATAAACCAAAGCCGACCAGTGATAATGTGTAACAGTGTTATTATGCATGCCTTATCCAATGTGCACCTGAAATATTAGGGTTCAATTTAGAAAAATGCAATATGTATGTCATAGAGGCTAAATGGATCAAACAAGCGCATTACAGTCTCCATTGGGATTTTTTGAAACGGTGCCGGATCATGTAGTGAACAATGGTGCGTTATCTGTTGCTGTGACTGCTGGACTAAAACCTAATTGTGACAGAAAAGGACAAAAAAAAAGTGTTTGCATAATCTGAGAAACATTGTTTAAAAAGTCAGCAGCATTGGGGAAACATTTTAATTATATGTACTGTTACTGCCTCTGTGTTAGCTCTGGATGGTAAATGGACTTGAGCTTGTATAGCGCTTTTCTAGTCTTCTAACGACTCAAAGTGCTTTTACACCGCAAGTTACACCTACCCATTAATGATAGACAAAAACACGCTCAACTCCCTTTCAACACAAAACAACTGGGTGCTGAATCCCGAAAAATGTTTAGACAAGAAAAACTGATAAGGACAGCACTCCAAATTTGGGTATTTGATTGCCACACATTTTTCAAACATGCACAGGTGTAATCAATTTAGACTTGTCCAAGATGGGCACTCCTCCATCACAACAGAGGGAGTCTCCACCACACAGCCCCCAACCCTCATGAGCTTCCTCAAATGGAGGTACATAGGCCATGCAATACACAATCAATAACCCACAACAAACAATACCGAATCCAAATCACGAGTCTTATAGCCAGTAAAGAAACGGCTGTGGTCACTTCACAAAAAAACAAATGAATGAAATCTCCTCATTTAAACTTTTCGAACCCATGACCTTCCTGTTGAGAGACAACCTACTCTACCACTGAACCACAGCAGCCCTGAAAACAATTTATAGTCCTAAATCAGAGCTTTTCTGAGTGATAATGTGTCAAATGTTTTTTTTTTTTTTTTTTTTTTAAATAAAGAAAAAAGAGGGATTATTTTGCCAACTTGTCAGCTTATGCAACCGTTGAAACACATTAATCAGGCTATTGTGATGCTTGCAGTATTTTTGTGCATGTGTACACATGAGTCAGATCACATGACGTGTGCTAATCTAATTCAAACAGTGAGATAGTTTATCTGCTTGTGTATTTGAATGAGTCTTTGTGTGGGTGCACACTGATGTGTGTGTATGTGTGTGTGTGTTTGCATGTGTGCTTGTGTGCTTGTGTTCCCGTGGGTGTGTGGATAAACTGAGTGACAAAATATAACGTACTGTTGATCTGTTTGTGTGGTGTCTGTGTGTATGTCAGAGAGAGTAGCAGCAATTGTTCAGCAGCTGTGTGTGTTTTTTGTGAGTCTGAATTGCGGGAGGAAAAGGAATCCATTAAGCTGTGTAACTATGTGAGTGTGTGTGTGAGTGTGTGTGTGCGTGTGTGTCCGCGTTTGAACCCATTAACTGAATAAATCATCCAGTATGATTGCAGTGTCAACTGGGCTTGCTGAACCGTTCCTGCTTTGCCCAGCAGTCTTTCTCCCTCTCCTTTCTTGATTTTTCTTTTCCTTTTTTTTTTCCAAGTCATGACACAAAGCTAACTAGTGATCAGTTGGAAATGGAAATCAGTCCTCACACATCTGTATAACTTTGGATGTACAAAACACAAACAGATGCTGGCCAATCAGCAAAATAAATGCCATATGTTGATTGCATTAGATATAATTGACTTTTTTGCGATCAGTTTTATACATCTGGCAACACCGCAGGGAAGTGAATAAGAAAACTGTCCTTCAAGTGGATGGCTCAGGTTCATTCTCCTGTGACAGCAAACAGCCTGTCGAAGTGTCCTTGAACAAGACGTTTAATCATGCCTTACTGCAAGGCTGCTCAGTAACTGATCACTTTTAGAATCATTCATGGAGGAAATAAAAGAAAGAACACAGCTGTGGAAAATATACGAAACACATCTACAGAAATGTAGGAAACAGCATTAAAGATTTGAAATTCCGGGCAGAACTTTTGGAGTCCGTCAGCTACGCTCTGCTGAGCCCCCACTGTTACCCGCAATTCACACATACTCCGTCCGTCAGCGCCACGGTTTTGCTCCGTCGGACGGTTCGCGCCCATTCACACTGGATCCGTTTCTGGGACGTCAGCGCAGCGGAGCGCACCCATGACACATCACAAGTGAACTACAAGATCCCGTGGGAATAAAGACAAAAACATGCAAACAACATGTTGCTTTGTCTTTCTGATGAAGCATTGTTGTTAATTTGGTTCCTGTTTTGACGTCATGTTGATAAAGTGATGAAAAATACGATCGCAAGTTCGTATATTGTGTTTTATTTTGAAATTGACCGGATGCTCTGTGCGTTTCCTTGTCTGACTTCCTGTCCGGGCTGTCATATTCTGTCCAGCTTGACGCGAACTTGCAGTGTACTTCGGCGAAAATAGAATCGCTGCGTAATTGAAACGGAGCAGAGTGCAGTGCCGTCGGTGGCTCGCGCCGGAGACGGACCGCAGCGCGCGTGCTGTGTGAACACAATGATTGACTAGAGTGGAAGCTAAGTACAACGTAGTGCGCGGCGCTGACGGACCGCGGCGCGCACGGAGTATGTGTGAATTGGGATTTAGACCCCACGGTCTGCCGATCCGCTCTGTCGTTATTGGTCAGTTGCTCAGCACACTTCTTGGAAATTTCAACATGAGCTGCTGGGCTTGCCACAACGAGCCAATGGGCTTAGATCAGTGATCTCACACTGACAATGACGTCGCACTGACAAATTTTTATTGAGGGGGGATAGAACCGAGCGTTACATGCAGTTAATGCTACAGCTAACAGGAGGAGGTAGGAGAAGTCGCGTTTCCGCATACTTTAAAATTTTGGCACATAGATGTGCCTAAACATGCACAGGACACTTGGAAAACACACTAAAGGGCATATAAAACCAGAAAAAGCATAATATGGGACCTTTAACACTGATGCTACACAGTTGTTTCTTAACAATTTTCTTTAGATTTGACCAACTAGACGTTCATGAAAGAAAGTTTTGTTGTTTTCCCTTCTTAGTGTCTTTTTATGTTGTATTGATGGTTGGTTGGATGTATGTATGTTTTACTGCTGACTCATGATCAAATTGCTGTCTCACTAGGGATAAAAGTGTGATTAGCTCATGTCAGCACACACTGTCATGGGGGTGAGATCACTCATTGGTTTTGATTTGATGAAGGATGAGCGTTTGTCACAATAAGGCTCTTAGTTGACCTGATTGAAAGGTAGGTGTGATGAGGCGGTTTGTCAAGGGGCTTAAAACCTGCCTCTGCTCCAGCTCTTGAATGGCTCTTGATGGCCAGTGTGACCGTGCCCTTAGCCTGTTATTAGATTGACTAAATGTTTGGTTGAGCCAGCATTTCCAGCATGGCAATCGCCACTGATGGGACTCCAGCTGTATGAGAGTTTGATGACGTCACTCAGGCTTCGTCGATTCATATTTACAGTCTATGGCCATGACATGCAGCAAAGCGCAGAGGGGTCAGAGTAGATCACTCGCCCCATGAGGACCCTAGCCTCTGTACATGAGACGTGCATCCTAACTTCAAGCCAACCAGCGTTTCAAGAGACTGCAAAGACAACACTTTTCTTTTGGCAAAGATTTAAATAGTATTGTGAGCGTGAGGGGTATTCAATTTAAGTCTTACCCGTTTTGTTTGGATGAGATTTGATAGCTCAGAATTGCCTCATTGATTACATAATTTATATTTATAACATGACATATGCACTGTTCCGGGGTCACAAAATTGTGAGTTAATACCCCTACCCCACTTGAGAAAAGGGAAATATTGAGGTCCATACCTATTAATACTAGGGGTGGGGCAGAATATTGGCAATATATCATCATCCTGACTGGTGTCATGCAATCATCAAATTGAGTCAAACATTGATATCGTTAAAAAAAAGAAAGAAAAAAAAAATATGGCGCTCTAAACAAATTCTCTTGCCAATTTGACTAACCGAGTCATCACTTCATGACTCCTCATGGTGTGCTTATGACATGGATAAGGGTTACGGGAACTGACGTTGAATGGTCGAAGAAGTTCACAGCAGGATAAAAAAGAAAAAAAAGAAGACAGCAGGATAATGTCAGTCAGCGGTGAAAAGATGAACCTTGATTACAAGTGAAACTTACACAAAATTGCAGTGAAAAAATACATTAATCATACACTCGGCATTTTTAAGGAGCATTTTCTATCCTTCAGTTAAGTAGATATTAGGTTGTACGATTAAATTATTGCCTTGCATTTTAATCAATTATCACTTAATGCATTGTGGTATTATCCCTATTGTGGGCTGCATAACTTATCGTGAGTTACCATTTTATTTACCACACACAATGAAAACCAATGACTTTTTAAATGAAACTTAATCACCTTCTAGCCCTGAAGTTTAGCTATTTTCATGCTTTGTCTGTAAGTACTTTTCAGTAGCCACGGCTCTTTCCCCACAATCTGCTTTTATCCTTAATATTTCTTTAACACTTCATTTTTGCACTTTGGGTTAATTGGAAGATTGACAGATCCACAGATCCACATATGCACATTCAAGCAGGCATCCTCAATAAAGATCAAGGACTACTTTACAGCACTTTCCCAAATGAAAACCAAGTGACTTGTTTTGCTTTGCGTGTTTGTGAGGCTGCGGAAGAATCTGTCATATTTTGTTCAGAGAAATAACATCATAAAACAGAAATAAAACTAGTCAAACAATCATGACATACTATCACTTAATTGAAACAAACTGACAACAAAACACAACAAAGTGGAAAATGTCAAGGCCTGGTGTGGAGTGCGTTCATCTTTGCTGCACTCCACTTGCAAACTAATACGTCACAACCCCTCTCCTGTGGATTCTCAGTTTAAAAATTGAGGACAATCTCTTTACAGATTGAAGGAATTGCACAAGAACATGAGAACTCGTGCATTGGAATTCATGGTGAAATGCTTTATATGTCCTTAATTACTGATACAAACTATAGCTATAGGCGTATTGCTTAAAGTAAGTTGGTGAATTAGTCACAAATGCTGAAAGCTGCTCTCTGTCTCCATGACAATTTAATTAGAATCAGTCACGACTTTTGCATAATGTGCTTTGACTCAGATCATCCTGCTCCTGGGGAAGCTTTTTACACACCTCACTTTGTGTCGTGAGCTTGTGTTTTCACGAAAAGCTAAAACATGGAGGAAGTTTGATCAAACATATATATGTTTTGGACCTGGGATAATGGATAAGAAGCCCTCTTGTAGTTTTAAGGAAAGTCAGCCTGAATAACTACTTGTTTCCTCCAAGTCAATCCCCCAAATAAACCATGATTTAGTTTTTCTCACTGAAACAGAGGGAAGAAAGGAGAGGAGAGACAAACAACAAAGGTATAATTTGATTCAAACTATATTAAAAGGCCTCCCAGTCTGTAATTATTTATCAGTTTAATAAGGTTGCTGGCTGTGTTGGTTGCAATGTTTTTTTTTTTTTTTTTTTTTCCTTCAATATCTTTATTTAAATTGTTTACGGGAACCACAGTCCAGTCCTGCTCTCAAATCATGCTGTAACTCTTCTGCAAGACATCAAGCCAGTTCAAGTTACCTGGTTCAATTCCTATTAAGAGCTTAGTCCAAGGATCCTTCCACACCAGACTTCACAACCACACAAGGTCAAACACACACACACACACACACACACACACACACACAGAAACATACACACACACACACACACAGCTATCTGCCAAGATATACTTCCTGGTGGAGGTTCAATGCCATCGATGAGCTTGGCACTGAGACTACACCCTGCTGCCCACTGGCTGTCTCTCTCACTCTCTCGCTCTTACTCACACACATACATACACACTAACCTCGTTTCAGCTCTATTTCACTCTGAATATACTGCTTAGCTTGTCTGTCTCAGTGCAGAGGTGTAAATGCATTTATGAGAGAGGGAAGGGAACAGTTGGAAAGACTTTAAGTGCATTGGGGAAAATGTGAACGAAGCAGAAGGAAAATATGATTTAGATAATATTTAGCAATGACACATGGGTGTTCGACAATTCCTCTCCTTATTTCAAAGTGCCCTAGAGAAAGCAGAGACACAAGAAGATAGAGAGTTAAAACAAGTAAGGTAAGCATAGAAAAAGCACCGACCTTGCTTACATGGGTGAGCCCCTATCTCTGGAATATCCCAAAGGGCGGTAAACTTGCTTAGAAAATAAATGCAAGCCGCATTGTTTACCTTGGGAAAGACCAAAATAGAAGTCGACAACAGTGAGAATGAGAGCTGTGTCTAATCAGAGGAGGGTGATTTCTGAAGCTGTGGGGGACAGATCTGCACAAGCGTTTGTCAGATCACAGGCTTATGAATTCCGTCTCCATGGGGAAATAAGAGCGATGAGGTGGCTGCCGTAGTCGTGCCTCAGACAGCACTGACTGCATGGAAATATGATAGTGGCTGTGTCACCGCTGCAGCTTTCGCATAATAGCACACAGCAGAATACAAGGGAGTGATACAAGCAGATGTAATCATGAGATATTTTGGGGAATGGGTTTTTTTGTTTTATTACTGTGGGGTTTTTTCGATTTGGTACACTGTGTTGTTGAAATGGACAGTGTGTGTCAGCAGGTGTTTCGGCTTTCTGATTTAGCTCTTTTCTGATTGTTCATCAATTTGGCGTCCATCAGAGCAGCCCCACAGGGATAAGTCATAGAACGCAGGTTGCAAGATATTCTAACAGAATTTTAAGGAGAACATAGTGACCATATCCCAGTGTCTTTGCATTTCAATGTCACACATGTAAGAGATCTTAGAGGGTAACTTAACCCTACCTGAAAATCTTGTCTTGGTTGACTTCCATTAGTTTCATTTCTCACCCTGCTCAAGAGATATAAAGGTAAATTTCACAGGGACAGGGATAAGTAAAGGTGATGCTTGGTGTGTTGAAATGAAACAGAGTCTCTGGACTGTTAAACAAACACTGCTTTTTACTTTCCAGTTTTACAATAGCATTTTACTATCCAGGTAAAACTCCTGATTGAATCCTGCAATAAACACATCTCATCTGTAAAGCATTCCTATAAAGATATCTGTAGAATCCAGAGGTGAAATACAAGATTTTAGTAATGTAAGTGTTCCAGTTCTCTATCTGGATTAAGTTTGATGCACTGACTAATCCTTTTTTTCTGTGGGCTGTGGGTGCATTTAAGGAAACAGAACATAAGTACAAAATATTTTTGAAAAATGTTGGGGACTCATTGAAAACTTGCAGAACATTAGAGAAAAGCTAAAGATGTCTTGACACTAATTATTGGTGTTTCTTTTGTCTTTGCCTTGGCAGGATGATTCCGTCTACCAGCAATGACTTCTTGGTTCGGGATCTCGCTGCAGGACGGAACTACGATCTTTGTGTCCTGGCTGTGTTTGATGATGTCATCACATCATTGACTGCAACACGTCCTTTGGGCTGTCTGTCGTTCACCACGGACACAGAGTTCAGCCAGTGCCAAGCATTGCACAGCCACTTCCTTGGAGGCACCATGATCATCATCATTGGAGGGATTATTGTCGCCTCAGTGCTGGTGTTTATTATCATCTTAATGATACGATACAAGGTTTACAGCCACCAAGGGGCAAGCCATGGAAAAGGAGCCATTGTGGCAAGTGCGGCAAGACCGCAAAGCAATGGACAAGGAGGGGGTGGACAAGTTCAAGTCCTTCCTCACTCTGCCTCAAAAATGCCTGATAGTCAGGAGGACCAAGTGCTATCCCCTTCCAGGGCTATGTCGCCTAGCAACACACTGAGAGACACTGTGGCATTGGTTGAGGAAGAGAGCAGTGGACGGAGCACAATGACAAGGACTGACTCCTTGGCCAATGAGGAGTTGCTCTCGCCCACAAATGCCCGCTTCACCTCCAGGGTCGCCATTGAGATGAAAAGCAGACCGTCATCTGTTGCCAAAGAGCCCACCTCCCCCAAGGAACTGGCAGGTAGTAGAGGAAGAGAGACAGGGACTAAGAGATAGAGAAGCCAGTCAGCAGGGCAAAGAGGGAGCTTTTCATTGGGATGAACATAGGGCCAAAGAGAAGTTGACAGAGGCAAACATGCAAAGAAGGAAGAACAAAATAATACAGTTGAAAACAAAAGTGATGTAGTCTGAGAAATAGACAATGTGCACTTGAGGGTGTGAATTGCGCAAGATAATGACGGGGTGGAAACATGAGGAAGTGAGCGAGTGTGAATATGAATAAGAGAGATGGCAAGACAATGCACTGGGAAGACAGTGATAGAGACAGAAGGGAAGACACATGTTCAATTTCCCATCAGTATTTACAGTAAACTCTTAAGTATGCTTTTTAAACAATCACTTCATAGTTTCTTTGACATGAAACAAGAAAAAGTAAAGTCTTCTGGCAGTGCATTGGGATTTACCGATAACCTTACAATTCCCTTACGCATTGATTTTCCTTTTCTGCTTTCTGCTCTTGCCACAGGAGATGTCACATCTTAACTCAAAATATTTTAAGCCTTTAAAGAAGTTTGAGAAACTCTTGAGTTATTTTGCAACCTTGGTGCCAGAAATTACCCATTTTGACCATTGTCAATGACTTATTGGAGTAAAAAAGGAATCTATGTGGGTTGGAGTGTAGGAGTGAAGCATTTTAAAATGCAGGTGGAATCACCCATCGCACCATAGCTAACATAATTCAGGTTAGCATTCCTGGTGTTCTCCATTAGGGTGCTACAAACTATTAGACTTCAAGCACCCCAAGGAGGCTTGTTGACCATTAGGAATGACACAACCAGAGTGCTGAAGAGTGAATAAGTTACAAAGTTACTTCAGTCCAACAAAGGCTACTTAAGGTTGCCCGAATCAAAGTCTAAGTTGAAAGGAAACAATGACCCTAATTTTCCCTTTAGTTTAAATTAAAATATCTTAAGGAGGTTCAAATGAAATGAATGTGTGTTTTTGTTAGTCATAACAGAGTGTCCTGCCTTTGTACAACAAACCCTGTAAACCTTTTACTTCAGTGAATTCATGAATTCTTATGGAGCTGCACCCAAAGTTCAGATTCAGCCCCCCTAGGGTGCTCTCAATTTAAAACCAAGAAACTGGCTTTCGATATGGCTGGGGTGTAATTGAACCTCTCCAGGGGTAACAAAGCACAAACCTGCAGACACATTATTTAGTGGCAGCATGATATGCATAATGCACATGACAAGTGATGCAGTCACAGACATAATTAATGTATACATTGCAGTATAAGACAGTGCATGAAGAGAGGGCTTGGTAATAGAGTTAGAAATCCGCATTACCAGTAAAATGCAGTGTGTGGGCTGTAAGAAGCAAAGCAGTAATTGCAGGAAAGCTGTGATTTAAATATCCATACATTAATCTACAAAGACTCCTTCACAATGGTGAGGAATGCTGTGGAAACAGAGGAAACCAATTTTTACATGATAAAATGGCTCAATAAAGGGTTTTATTATGGGTTATATAAGAGAGTTCAGACCAATAAAACCTTGGATGACCTTAGCAAGTGAATCAAGATTCATGATGGAATGCTTATTTTCTGATTTAGAAATTAAAAAGTCCCTCGTGTAACCCAAAAACTAATTTCAGTGAGATGTTTCAGTAAGTGTAAATGACACAGTCACAACCCAATTTGCTGGACTGTAAATGATTAATTTCCAGCTTTAGAACTATTTGCTCTACTTGAGTTTAGGCCCTCTTTTCAGCGTCTGCTGATCTTTTGCCTCTCGTGTCTTCTCATGTATAAGCGTCTTGTGCCAACTTGTATTTTTAGTTATTAAGTATTTTGAGCTTCTCTGGTAGTGGCCAATGGCTTACTGACAGAAAATTGGTTTTAGAACATCTATGGACTTTTGGTAAGACACAAATTGAGTGATAGCGGCACATTCTCACAAGTAAAAATGTAATATCATAGGATTATTATTGGGAGTTCCATGTAATAATGGAGGAGTGCAAAAAATGTGATTGTGGGGGAAGACATAATATTATGATATACTTACTTGACATGCAACAAACTCACAGTATATTGCTTTTATGTAACTTAGTTTTTGCCAGCAAAGGCTATTAGATAAAGTCTACTTTTTATGTAATCAGACCATGGCTCTTCTCATGAATCAAAATGGCTTGCACATGCTCACAAAGATCACTTGAAATGCCCTATAGTGCTTTAGTAATAATGGGGATCCACAAGGGCATTTGAATGTTCTTTTTGGGGAGATTTTCACCACACTAAACCCACTCCAATGCACTTTACCCCTTAACGCTAATCCACTCAGGAAATTGGGGTTTCATTTGATTGCATAAATGGAGACACACTTTCACATGAGTGGCTTAAACAGCTGAGTCAAAATACTTTATCAGCACTGATATGTCATTCAATTGGCCTCTCTGAATGGGTTGAAATGAGGTGTCATTGAGCCTCACATTGATAGAAGGGAGCAGATGAGGGATCTGTGCAGACTGAGCAGCTTAGCTGGAGAGTTCAGGGAAAGTGTTCACCTCAGTGAACTCTGCTGGATCGCTAGCCAGTCTGACATTTATAACACAATTAAGTTTGCCGGACATAGCTGAAATCCTATTTGATAATTATTTCATGAAAGAAGAGTCACACTGATTTTGATGGTGTCATGCCGCAAAGCTATCTAACAAGCTACCATGGAAGTTAACTGGCTTAAGAAACAGTATAATAGAGTTCTTTCCAAACTAAGCAGGGGGAGAAGTTTGGGCACATGTAGTTCAGCAAATGTTCTGCGAGGTTTATAGCTAAATAGGAGTCACAAAGTACTGGAGCTGAAGAGTGTTCATTATGGCTGGAACAGGGGAATCTTTTGGAAAACTTGGTTCAAGAACTCTCTAGAATTAAACTTTGTTGTCGCGAAGAGATGCCACCATATGCACAATCTGAAACACTAGTCCCCTTAAGGCTTAATTAACCGCTCTAACCTCATGCTAACCTCAACTAAATGACGTGACAGTCAAAGGAACTTCCAAAAGGCATCCCAGGCAACCACAAGACAGACAAACAAGACGGTTATTGTAGTTTTTATTTTTACCCAGAAGGATAAAGGTCTCCGCTGGCCTTTGTGCTTTTGTTACCTCTCGTTGGTTATGGGATTGTTGGAAATTTGAGGGCAAACTTCAACAGGGGATCATTCTCATGTTGGTACAAAGGCTGTTTGGGTTTTCTCAGGGTGTAGCTGTGTCTGTGATGTGTTTCACTGGTTGCTGCATTGCAGAGAAAAGCAACATTGATCTGATCAGAGAGAGAGCCACAGTGAGTCAGAGCACCTGAGGAACAGAGCATCTGACAGATATGCAGTGAGACCCCATTAAAGGCCCACGGTTGTCAAATGGGTGACCTCACATGAAAAAATAGACACACTGTGGGTTATATTCCCCCTGCTTTGTATGGACTTTTCTGTTAACATTCATATAGGCCAATATAAATTAGGTAAGTAATTTGCAATATCAAAATATTATCTTTTAACCATTATTTTAGGATTTTTCATGGATGGAAAATATTTCTTGATGTATGGTAACTAAAGTATGTTAACCTTACAAAGGAAACATTAAATATTCTTCACAACTTTTTTTCTTCTAATTTGACCCTATTTTGACTTCAAAGAAGAAAAGTGAGCCATTTTTTGGGGGAATTTGTGGAAGTTAGTATCGGTTATAGAGCTGTTACAGTCTCAAGTTGTATCCTTTTTCGTACAGAATTCTATCTTCTCTCTGCAGTGGGGTTAAAAAAGACATTTCCCACTGAAGCAAATAAAGAGAATATCTGAATCCAGCCATTAATCAAGTGAGAAGATCAATGAAGTAGTAGACACAGTCGAAAATATGTTTGGCACTCGTGTCTCCTCAAAATCTAGCTTGTGTCAGGATGCTTGTGTGGATTCAGCACTAGAAGCAGCTCTTTAACCTGAATACTAAGTGGGAAATTTTCTATCAGGATTAGCAGTAATTATATGCTTGACACAAACATATTATGATTATGTCAAGCAAAGTGCTATTAGTTCAAGAACAGCCAAGCAAACAGGGAGTGAGTGAGTGTGTGTGTGTGTGTGTATACTTGTTTTAATCGTGTTATGGGGACAAAAATCTCTACACAGTCACATTATGGGGTCCCCTGCAGGTGTATCATTAAGTATTTATTGAGAGAGAGTTACATCTAGGTTAATTTTAGGACAAGCCTTCAGATAATGATTGTAAAAATCTATAAAAAAATAAACTCTTGAACGTAGCAAAAACAAGTGTTTGTAAGCTCAGGGTCCAGTACTGAAGCCTCGCAGGTCAGTGTATGCGTCTGTGTATTGTGATAAGGTTTATCCAATTTGAGTCACAAAATCATCCCACAAGGTGAAGCCAAACAGAAAAAATAAATTTCATGCAAAGAACAAGATGTGTGTAACTTTGTGCAAAGAGCATATTTGTGTTCTCCCAATGGCCCCTCCATGACCCTGTAGCCTGTCTGTCCTCGGTGTATCTTAATCTATCATCGCTCCTTTCAGTGTCATCCCATATGCCCGGCCTCATTCTTCACCTCTGTCTGTCTCTCTAAATCCATCTCTTCGAAAATCCCTCTCTCTCTCTCTCTCTCTCTCTCCTCTTGCTGTGTTTCTCAAGCTCTCTCTGTCACTTCCTCTCGTTTTTCTTCTTCACCAACTTCATGACTGTTCTGACATTTTTGCTTCCTTGTTCTCTCTCTCTCTCTTTACCCCAATTTTCAGTGCTGGTTTGCTGCATCTGTGTCACTGCCCCCCCCCCCCCCCCCCCATTTCTTATTGTCTCTCTCACTTGTTCAATGTTTCTCTCTTTCTCCATATCTGCTCTTGCTCTCTTTCTATCTCTCGGATGCCTCCAGCAGCAGACGACAGGCGCCTTCATAGTGTCGAATGGAGAGACTTTAAGATCTGAGCTCGTCCTCGCAAAGAGAGTGCGCCAACACTACACGCAAAGAGTAATGACTGGCACTAAAAATCTTGAGAACCTCCTTGATTTTGTTGCCTTCTCTAATGTTGTTATTCCCGTTTCTTCCCCGTGTTACTACTCCTTACCAGTCTGTCCCTCCTGCAGTTTCCTGAAGCACGCTGTCATCTGACCATTTAGTTAGGCTTGTTTGATATCTAGTCAGGGTCAACTCACATAATAAAAACATTGTTTCTTTCCTCCAGAGATTTTGTGTGCTGAGGTTATGAGTTATCAATCTTTGAGCCTTCTGCCTGCATCCACTAGAAATATAGAATTTCCTCTGTGGCTCTGAGAGCACAGACAAATACCATTTAAACATTTTAACAAGACACGTTACACAAGAGCTGAAATAACTAGCTGGTCTACTGATAACTAGATTGACTTTTTAATTTCTATTTAAATAATCATCATTTAAATAATTTTTGAGAAGAAATCCAAGTATTGTATCCAGCATTTGGAATGTGAAGATTCAAGGCTTGTTTATCTGATGTATTGCAGTAAATTGAGTTTGGGAAAAAAAATCAATTAATGTGAAGGCTAGCTCTTAACTCGGTAGAATGCTCAATGGAGCAGCAAGAAATTCAGCCAGTCTCACAGATGACTGGAGTTGATCGTGAAGTATGTACTAATTGAAAAATAGATTTTGAATCATGAATCCAGAATCGTTTTTGAATCCAAAATAAATTCTGAATCAAATCGGGACCCAAAGAATAGAGATTTAATCGTCAGACACTCTCAACTTCTATGAATGTCTGAGCTAGGGGATCGGAGACAATCTTACATATTTGTGAGTGATTACAAAAATAATTATTGCAGCCTAGTGTCTCTAGTTATATTGTATCCATAGATCATATTTGACGTAGTTCAGCTATAGTAATAGAGACACTACTTAAATGCTTTGTGTGTTCTTTTGTTGTATTTCTTTGGATATCATAAGCAGTTCCTTTCACTTTTATCTAATTGGTGTTGAAGCAGGAGTCTCTGGGAAGTTTAAGGCCATCTGCATGTCAACGTAGAAGAAAAGAAAACGGTTATTTACTTTTTGTTATGTGGGTGACCTGAAGCTTTCATTCAATTCCTTTGCTCCTCATCAGTAGTTTTTTTTTTTGCCTTCATTTAATTATAACATTTCCCCTCTCTGTATTTGTCAATACTAATAATCTCTTTATTTCTTTGAACATCTCGTTTCAATTTTAATTAGTTGATGCTTTTCAAAGTTTTCCTCGACATTTTACTCCACACCAAGCTTGTCCTTTTTTTCCCCCCTGTCTTTTCTAGGTTATCTCGATTGCATTAATTTGTATTGCTCAGTGCTCTCTATCCTGCTCTCTCCTTTCTACTTCCACATTCTTCTTGACTAATGCTCTGTATTTATTTATTGTTTCTCTTTAATCCTGCATCGGCCTACCTTTCCTATTCCTGTTTGTTTTCAATTTATAACACCTTTGTCTGTGAATGTTATTTCTCATTTCTTATGTCCTTTCTATCCATCTCCTTACCACTCACACTGCACTATCATCCTCACACACTGCCTTTCTCCTCTCTGTGTCGCCATCCATCTGCACCATGCACAGAGTGATGGAGGATAAAGAGGGGGAGAGAGGGGGTGATGGAGGAGGAAAAAGAGTGGAGATGTGCAGAATTGGTGACGGATGAACACGAACCGAGACATTAAGAAGGCTCTGCTTCATTCTTAAACTGACACAATAAGCATCGGCTGTACATAAATGTGGTTAAGAAATATTCCTCCTGACAAATACAGTTTAGAAACGCTCTCCTGACACAAGCATTACAAATAACAGCTTCTGCAGTATGCTACAACAGCAAGCACAGCTTCATCACTTCAAGCTACTGCACTTCTTTGCTTTCCCGTGTCAGCATGCTTCTCTTACACAGGCATTTGTTGCATCTCCAGATTACACAGCAGTGACATCCTTACACAGCTGTCATATATGAAAAGAACCAGATATGAAGACTCAAAAAAAGGAAAGACCTTCTAAGTAACATGACTAAAGCTTTTTGTTGACCAGTTCAAAAACACATGCAGTATTGTGCTTTCAGTCTGGGACGTGTCCAGAATGTTTTGCAGCCTATAAATATTAAATTTAATTCATTCTTTGCTCTGTGAAATTCAATTTGCCCTTACAAACGGCATGATATCTAGGGTTTTTGTGTTGAGTGTGGACAAATCGACATACTGTTTATTGAAATCACAACTCTCGAACGCTTGTCAATAAAGGGCCCGTGGTTAACTTAAGTCAGATCACAACATTTCAATCACAGCTGTGGATATTATTGATGCTCCACTATCTCAACTTTGTAAAACAAGCTAAGACGCTCTGTTGAGGGAGAAAAGCACGTGCCTGTGCCTTGTAGAGCACCCTCCTACCTTGTTCCTCGTCCGTTTACAGGAGCGACAGAGAGGAAAATAGAATTTGGGCTTCAGGGTAAATAAAGCGTACCATTTCACACTGCATTGCTCGACGGCAGTTAGGACACTACAATAGCAATAGAACTACACTGATTTTGTTGCTTACGCTCCCTTGTGTAGTTAGGACAGGCTGCTATGAAGGGGGGCCTGAAGTAGTGTGTCAAAGACCATTCATTTACCCTATTTTATCAAAAGGTAATTTTCTGAATTTATTTTAGGGTTGCATATACAAGTTCTTGCTTTATTTAATTACGCTTTATCTACTATACTTTGTCTCAAAAAGAACATGTTTCTCCAAAAGTCACATTTTAGTACCACTAAAAGACAATGTGTTGGACAGAAATGCTGCAAAAGCTGATTTCAGCCTGTTGCAGCCTAGCCCAATAAGTTAGTTCGAACACAAGGGCTCTATCTAATTGGGACGATAATATTGGGACGATAACTGCCAATAATAGTTTGTGAGGTGGAATCTGGGTTGGAAATCATTAGCTGTTAGTGGAATATTTTGTTGTCTATTTTTATCCTTTTCTCAAATCCTGATGTTTTACTCCAGATCCCTAATTTGTTTTTGTTTTAACCCCCTTGTTACAGAAGTTCCCTTTGCCCCTGATGTTGTTATCCTTGTATTGACAGTGCATCAAATGTTCTACTCCTAAATCTTACATTCTTTCTCTATTGTTTTCTAGAACCCTGATGACGTTGACCTGAGTGGCAGATGTGAAGAATAGACATCACCACCAGGGTGAAGCTGGTGCAAACTCTGAAGAAAAAAAGGCCCTATAGCTCCCCTCCTGTATCTCCTGTTTATTGTACCCATTTCTTTGTTTCCATGAGCACCATGCGGTTAGAGACCTGTATCGTCTGGTTTACTTATGACTGCTCATCTCGGTTCTTGTGACTGGATTTGTGTAAAGGCCCTCGATCCGTTGGGCTGTTGACTACCCAGTTGCTGCAGGATCCAGCTATTGGGGTGTACATCTTCAGTCAATTATATTGAAATGGAGCAGACTCAAATGCTGACATTTTGGCATTTCAACAACTGTATCAGTGTCGAAGCTGGTACAATGGCTAAACGTCATTTCAAAGCAACATAAAGAAGAAAATGGATATGTCAACATAAAACTAGAAACAAAATGTGAATGAACTGCACACCGTCTGGGAAAGCATTGACAGCACGGACAGATGCTGAAATGGTTGTAAAGAATAATCATTAAAAGTTGAATGCATAGATTATCACACTCAACCTGGATCTAAATTATGTTAAAGTGAGTAATATCACATAATATCTGGATGGGTCTGGCTTTGGATTTGAACATATGCTCAACACTCAACATATTATGGCTCTCTACCTGCAACTGAACTTAAGGGACTTTCAAAATAATTGGTGATCTTAACTTGGACTGGACCTGGTTCTCTCCCAATAAGAAGTCCAGTAAGGGAACTGAACTGGCTTGACACGTGCAGACCTGAGCCCAAGTGGAGCCTGAACTGGAATTGTACTGGTTGATTACACTGGTAAAGGATTAAGACTGCAGTTACCAGACTTAGCTGGACAAAACTAGACAGGCTCCTTGTCTGCAGGTCTAGTTTGTCTATTCTTATATCCACTGCTTTCCACTGGATTGGACCGCTGAGGACCTTAAGGACCTTTACTCCAGTCCACTTATCAGGTGAGTAATCTGCTGATTAGCCCCTGAACCCTCACCAAACAAGCAGCCAAATGGGAAGTTCTCTCACCCAAAGAATGGGTCTCATTAATTGGCGTGACATACGGTGACCCCCAGGCATTCACCTTGGCTGTCCACCAATTTTGGATCCTGCCCCATAGTTTTAGACAGGCTTCCACTTTCCTGCTGCAAGAGCTCTGTAACCTAATGAGGGCAGCGCTTTAACGAGCACCATCTAATTGCTGTCAGGGAGACAATTAGAGAGATACCTTGGCAAAATAATCTGCTTTGTCACTACTCTCCGCTGACAGTATCACAGCAGACAACGGGAATGCAACTCCATGCCCCCATGTTTGTTTCTGAGTCGCCCCTTCTCTCATAGTTGTCTGTCCATATGTATTTTTGCTGTCTGCCTGAGGCAGTGATCGAATACTGGAGGAAAATATAATATTTTGGGCAAGGATGTGGTTTTGAACTAACACCACAGCCTCAGGGATGGACTTGATGTCCAAAAGGGGGGCTTCACCATGGTTTCAGGCTTGACAGGGTTCTGAATTGCAAATCTTCCCAGTCTAGTTTAAATTTAATATAGTCGATGTCGTTTTCCCTTAAGTGGTAAAAATTCTGCAATGAAGCTCTCCACTTCTTCACCAATAAACCAAAAAATCTGCCAGTTATAGAACTATCAAATGTTATATACCTGAATGTAGATGTTGTCCAAAAACAGCACAACTCAATAAATAGTGCTAAAAGTTTGATCATATGGTGACCAATCCTTTACATTTTCCCCTTACTACGTCATCATTCTGGGCTACACCTGATCTTTCAACACATAATCCATTAGGTTACCATTACAGTGGTCTTTCATGGACTGCATTTAAAGAAATGGTCCAATCATCCCTCCAACTACATTTGACTCATTTAGACATAACTTAAGAAATGGAAAAACCTCATGTGCAAAAGTGTATGTAATAAGCCTTCCGCCATTATTCCCTTGAATATAATTAGCATCAGTTACTCTTGTCCCTTAATTGCAGCAGTTGAATCAGGTTCATCCTTTGTGCAGTGGTGTTGAATAACTAAGTGCATTTAATCGATTTTCCATTCCCAGTATTACTTGACTTGATTGAACAATTCCAAGCAGATTTCAGTTTGGCCAAATTATTCAGCCTTGCAACCAGAAATGTACACCCACATAAACAAACTGTTGGGATCGTGTTCTGGTTAAGGAGAAAACAATGTGAAAAATGAGAGAAATGATACAGAGTTAAACTTCTGCTTGGTTTATTCAAATATCTACACATCCCATTCTATTTTTCCTTTCATTATTTTAGTTGTTTGGCCTTTGTTTTGTCAATGCCGGTCATCAGCAGACTCAAACAAAACATTGTATAATGTCTGTATGAATTATCTATAACTCAAAGGACAAGAAGCAACAAAATAACAGTGACTCTGGCTAGGTTTTGACTAAGACTATTTCTCTTGTAAGTGATGTTGACAAGATGTTTTCGGAACCTCCAATCATCTGAACTGTTTCTAGTGTAAAGCTGCACATCAATAACCAATGACAAAAGCACTTTCAGTGCTCACTCAGTAATAAAAGCAATGAATCTTCAGTCATTTGTTCTGGTCCTGTACACAAACACAGGAAGAACTACAGCAGGTACCAAAGCTATCATAGCTATCTCATTATCTACACCTATGAACAAAGTGTGCATGTGCATGTGCGTGTGTGTTTGTGTGTGTGTGTTCTTTAATGACAGCTTGAACATCATGAGTGTGACTGCAGATGTCAGACACTTGGAGCTGTTACACAAACACACGTTCCCACGCACAGTTATTGCTGGTGATTGTTTAAGCCATCTTGTCTGTTTCTTACACACCGACGGACACACATACCAGATATTGGAAGAGACACAAACTAAAAGCCTGGGATAAAAATAGTTCCCATTCAAAATAAAAAAAAACTCCATGAAGACTGCATCATAAAGTGTCCTCAGATATGCTCTAAAGTTAAGAGGAGAATAGCAGCATGTCTTCTATTTTTATCTTAGCCTTTAGATTCTCTGGTTGCAGATGTTTTAGTTTAGTTTCATTCATCACGTATCATTTTAATTATAGGACAGTATAACAAGCTTATTGGCTAGTTGGGGAAGCAGGATTAGGCAATGGGATGTATTCATTAACATGATATTCTTTTACAATTAAAATGTTTCAAGGTTATACAAATCTTTCAAAGGCACCTACTACAGTAGCTCAGTGTTCTGTGCTTACATCCATTTGCATATCATCAATCGAACATATGATGGCTGATTCTGCATCACCTCCCCAGACTGCACAGTATTAGCTCAATATTGGCAAGATGATTCTGATTCATGCCTTTGTTCTGACATTTGAATTCAAAAAGACTTCAACAAGGTTTAGAATTAAGAATCAGTGATTCAAAGCATATTTTTTATCCACATCAACCTGTTTGAATCATGTGAGATTACATAATAAATTACAATGAGTTCACATTACGATCGCATTCCTTTAGAAAAACTGCCACCTTAAGCCATAAATCCTGGTTTCATTGCTCTCTTTCTCAGTCGTAAAAGTGAATGAAGCTTGGTAGATGCTCTGCAGACACCTTGATAATGATGATCATGATGAACGGATGGTACATGCTTTTCCCTCCTTCAAGACACTCTTCATTGCTCTTCTCTCCTCCTTATTCGTGATCAAGTGTCATGGTCAGAAAGGAACATTAAGGGCTGATTATCTTGACTGAAATATGTCCGTGTCATATGATTACAAGTGTAGAGAGAGTGAGGAGGCCATATGTGCAGTTTTCAGTTAGCATGACTTTGTACAGGGAACAAAGTTGAAGGTAGAGTTTGGAGAAGGAACTCATTTTTTTTTCTTTCAGAGATTTTAGCTGAACAAAATCCTGTATATGGTATTCTTAAAAATGAAGCTACAGACAGTTTATTAGCTTAGCTTGAAGCTAAAATCAGTAGGAAACAGCTAGCCAGGCTCTGTCCAACGCAACACATATTCATTTCAGCTCAGTAACAGTAGACTCAAACATAAACCAAAATGTCAATTTTCCATACAGAGTTTGTTTCTGGAACAGGCTAGAGAAGTTGCTGCCAAGCTAACTGCTTCCCTGTTTCCAATCTGTATGCTAAGCTTAGTTTATTAGCTGCTAGGAGTACTTTTTAATTGGGAAGTTACAATACACTCAACTACACACAATACTATACATATCACCATACTGAGTTTAAAATACAATATATATATATCCATTATCTAGGATTTTTTGTTTTCTTATAAAGAAATGAGACTGAAGTAATTTTTTTTGAAAGAATATGATTCTTTTAATACAATTCTCAGACAATGAAATTTTTTTAAAATGATATTAGTAATACTTTTACATGTTGAGGCTGTATACTAATTATTATTATCATTATCATTGTACACCCTCAGTTTAAAACTAAACCTATTATTTGTATTTATTTTTTGGGCTGTTATGCCTTTATCTGATAGGACAGTGGATTGAGTAGGAAACCATGGAGTTAGAGAGGGATGACATGCGGGAAAGGAACCACGGGTCAGATTTAAACCTCGGCCGCCCGCTTAGAGCATGATAGCCTCCGCAAATGGTGCGAGACCCAACTGATAGGCCATTCGTGTCCCACTAAATTAATTCTTATCCTCAAAATCTTCATTCACTTCCACTTAATCTGTATGCCTCTCTTCTTCATCTACTGATCTTGACCAACAGACGCAAAAAGCAGATAACAAAATTTGCTGGTTAAAAATCAGTGTTGCAATACATCGATTTAAATTAAATTGTCCATTTGTGTATTGATGTTTTAATTGTATTGCAAGGTGTTGTTACATTGCTAATATTTAATATTTTGTTGAAAAATATGAGATTGTTTTTCCTTTTTGATTTAAGGGACATATGTTACATTTCTCTGCCATAAACAGAGCTGTACTGAAAAGTGACATTTCGATGTCTTTTAGCACCCACACAGAGTAACCTTGCAATGACTTAGGAGACAACATAAAACATATGTCACATCTTTACAGCATTCACTGTCTCTTCATTCAAACAGTGCACGTCAACTGCTGCATAATCTAGTCTTTTTCTTACTGCAACAGCTTCCATATTCGGCCATTTTTTAAGCAACATGTAAGAGTCCCTGCTGGTAATTACTCCGTTTATTTCATTGACGTGGGCTAAAAGGGCACAGTGAGACACTTAGAGACTATATTTGTTTTTACAACCTTAATGTAGAGGAGATGCAGCAGCTCTCTCCATGTGGGCTGATGGGACATGCTTTGACTTCAATCTGCAGTGTGTCACATCTGTTGGCTGAGGTGCAGTGATGTAAGTAGGCATGGCCATGCATACATTACTGCATTTATATCAAACTGTCTTGGGTCTCATCTCTCTCACACACATGCACTTAAAAACAGTATCTTAAAAGGACAGCGGTGTTTCTCTGACACATGACTGCTGGATCCTGCTCTCTTTAAAACACATGAGTTTCCAGCTGTGTGAGTGACAAAGAGCCAAACGAAGAAAAAGGAAAGAACCCATATGGAGCTGAAATATGTGTGCCTCGCTTATATGTCTGTGCATCCTGCTGCATGTTGTCTGAGCTGTGGTGATGAAAGATACGTGTCCTACAAGAGCGTGACAAGGTGAACAATGCTTGCTTTAGGAAGGTGCAGACAAAGGCAGACAATTAAATGAGAAAAGAAAAACTTGAAAGGATAAGATAGGGGAAATATAACATAAGAGTATTCAAGGTAGAGAGAGAAAGACTAAGGATCAGTGGTATCATTCCAAATGTAAATACATGTGCAGATAGATAGATATTTACAGATTAGATAATCCGCAGCGTTGGTTTTAGTGCCCCAATATTGCTCCTTGAATTGAACTGTTCAGGGAGGGGAGCAAAAAAGGGGGAGACGGGTTGTACACGATAAGCAGCTTTATGAAGAAAAGGAGGGGAAAGGATAAAGGGAAAAGAAAGGGATTTAAAAAAGAGAGAGGAGAGTGAAGACAACGGGCAGGAAAAGAGGAGGAGTTGGAAGAAAGGAATAGATGTGTAATATGTAAGAAGAAAAGCAATCAGGATGTGTGGAGGATTACCCAGCATGCCTGAGCTCCAGCTGCATTGTGCTGTGAGGTGTCTTTGGTCCCTTAGAAAGAAGATACGGCTGTATATATATTATTTTAAATGTGATATGTGTGCATTTACGAGGACCATATGAAGCATTAGCTGATACTCCAGCATGAATGAGTGTGTCCCTCCTGGACTGTGAGAGTGATTCTGTGGATGGATTCATGTGTCAGTAGCACTAAAAAGCACTAAAATTTCTGCAACCCTGGAAAAGCATCTGGAAGCTGTGAATACTAAACTGCACCGAAGTAGCCCTGGAAAAAAAAAAAAAAAAACACTGCACTCAAATGTGAGCGCCACTGGGATTTGTTCCGCAAAAAAAGATCTCGCTCTCAGTGTTCCAGCATTTACTTGTGAAGGTCAGTAGCACAGCATATTCAGATGTTTAAAAAGCACTGCTGTCGACTTGTGTATTCAATAGAAGTCTACATCCCACCACCCTTATCACATCAAACAAAGTGGTTTCAGAGTATGAATTTGAAATTCAACACATCAACTCCCTCTTTCTCCTACTTTGATCTGTTACTTTCAACGCACTTATCTTAGTGTATTTGCACCACCTCTTAGCAATAAACACAATGCATAATCATAAGACAGCTCTCCACTGCAACCTCTTTGAGTCGCGACCCCCGATAATAAAAGCTTTGGTGTTCTCGACTCCAGAGAGGATCTCTCATTCACTTTGTCTCCCTCTTCCCTCTGTACAGTCATTTTTTGCGGCTTAATATAAATTATACACCCCGTATTAACATTAAATATGATTGCTTTCTAAAGATTCAACCCCAAAACCAGCTCTGTAAAGTCATGGCAAACAGCCTGTTAAGTGAAGAGTGATTAATATGTATATTTGATTGACGTGTAAGTTGAACACACACCTCTTTGCCCTTTCCTGGAGACAATTGATCCTTGTGACATTAATTAATCAAAGAAATGTTTTTAACAGGTAGTTAATGGCCTTATTTTGGGCAGAACTTAAAAAGAATGTGACGGCTGACAGCAGTTTCTCATACAGCAAACCAGTAGTCTGTGTGAATACCATGACACACTAGCAGGAGCCATCACACAGCCAGCACACTGCCAGACTAAAACAGCCCCATAAGACCAATTATACCACTGGTACAGCCGATGTGATGTAAAAACCGACCTCCAGTCAAAAATATGTTGCTTAATTTCTATTTTCTTTTACTTTGGCCTTTTGCCTTTTTTAGATAGGACACCTGAAGGCAGACAGGAAGTGTTGGGTGGAGAGATTGGGGGATTACATGCAACAAAGAGTTAAGGAGGACTTCAGCCTCCATACATGGGGCGCTGACATAAACACTAGGCCATTGGTGCACCATGTTGCTTAAATTTTCAAATGCAATTTTTTCCACTTCTCCACAACCATCTGGCGACCCCCCCAGAAATTATCTCGCAACCCCTGCAGGGGTCTGCACTCAGTGCTCTACTGGATGGTATTCATGTCTGTTAACTATTATTTTTCCATTAGAACACATCTGTCAGATACGTGAATACTGCAGCACTGGAAGTGATTGAAACTACTAGTTGAGGGCTGCAGAATAATCATTAAGTGGCACTGAGGGCCTGTGGTGCAAATGAAGGGGCAGTGCTTGTATTCATTACCACTTTAAATATGAAACATGATTAAAAAAAAAAAAAAACATAGCTGGCTGACATCTAAGTGATACATGGGACTTTTAAAAGTCAATTGTGTTTTAACTCAAAGAAGAGTGTGTGCTTGTGTGAGTTTGTGTGCGTGTGTTTGCGACAAGGTAATATAGCAACATCAGATGCAGAATAAAGCGGCAGAATTACCACAAAGTATTAGATTATAGATAACATTCATGAACATAAAACTCTATTCCTCTTTCTCTATCTCCTCATTGCTGCTTTCTGCCACACACCTGATTGTTTTTTTAACTGGAATTATTTGACGCATTGTGGACCTTCAGGATACAGATGCAAAGTAATGAATAAAAGAAAAAAGAAAAGAACAAAAAGAAACAAATGGCTTAGTGTTATTCAGCAGGTAACAAAATGATACAGGAAAATACCTTGAGCCATTTACATATAAATGGCTGCAGATATGTTTTCCCAAAACTTACTGTAAACTCCAGGGAGAATTTATTGTTTGTCTTTTCCAGCACTTCTTTGAGTACTTTAAATGAGGTGTCATGAAAAAGTTAAGTACAGTAGCCTGTGTAACTGCAGTGATAACACGACATGTTGCATTGATCACACTAATGATCAAAGTAGAGAATGAGATGCATTTCAATTTACGATGATGGAAATTAAATGTGTTAAACCTCCATCTTCCCTCACACTTTTTTTTAAATTTGTGAGATCGTAAACATTTTGTTGTTTCCCATACTATCATAACCATCATTCTTGCTTCCTTTTATCCTGCCTTAAAAGTCTTCTAATGGGATACATGTGGCAGGTAAAATGAAGTGTTAATGAAATCCTCGGAAAGGCAATGCAGGAATTCACACCTCTATCTACTGCAGCAGCTTTGAGTTAGCACCCCTCCACTTATTTATCTGAACAGAATCCCATTTTCTCCTGAGAGAAAAAAAGGGACTGTGTGTGGATTACAATCTTCTGCTGGTTTAAGGTTCTTGCTTCACACCATCTCTTTGGCTGTTTTATTGTCAGCTTCACACTATAAATGCTGATTCAGTGTATTTGTGTTGGGGGATAGTAAGACAACGGCAAGATCAGAGAGTGTTGATATTTTGGTGTCTTTCAGGCGTTAGAGGCATTAAGTGCTCTGTGGTGTGTTATTAGTTTATTGGGCGGATTTAAACCATCACCCATATAATGGTGTCAGGGGTAACACAGGGAAGGCTGTTATTAGGAGATGAGGTTTTGTTTGAAAATGTCAAGCTGAACAAAGCCCTGGAATTAGTGTTTTTTTTTTTCATTCTTGTGATTGTTGTTGCTGTTAAATGCTAAGTTTATTACAGGATTATGTTGCAGCAAAAGTTCAGGCTCAGGGTCTTGTTCCATTGTTTTTATTGGTAAGGTTTCTAGGGTTCATTTTGTCCTGGTGAATGCTTATGTCGTATTAGATGTTAGATTTGTCACTTTCTAATTAGGATTTGGGGGGGATTAGCCTTCAGTAATCTTGTCTTAAAGTATTTGTCTTACAGCCCGGGATCGTGATGTTTATGTAGGTGCAGTTTGGACCAAATTCTTAATGAATGACTACTTGAAAGTCAAAATAATGCATGCTGCGTACCCCTGCTTTGATTTAAAGTATGCAATGAGGAACTCTAATAGAAGTCTGGCGCTGCCATTTACCCTTATGAATGCAGTCTGAGAAATAGATAGTTGCTCATCGTAGCTGTTCAACAATGGAAGTGTTTTTTCATCCTCGTCCAGAAAGACATATTTTAGATAATCAGCAGCAGCAGAGGGTCTGTAACTCTCTGATGTGAAGTGACTTAGGCTACTACTAGCTAACTCTCCGCAACCAGTTTGGCTTTAGCGGAGGGGAAGAGAGCTGTCAATGGGTAATCTAGCAAGGAGAGAGCAGCGCCCAGTGCGGTCTGTTTATGAGCGTGTCTCAACAGAAGTAGTCTGTGCTTGTGAGGGATAATCAGAGTAGGATGGAACTTTTAGGACTATCATCTGCTTGTTCTGTGTTTCTTCGGATTTGTCAGTCTCACAATGGGAAATGGAAGGAAAAAATTGTAATCCTTCAAAAGTTGTGTGAATTCTACCGGGGTTAAAGTTGACTCCCTGTCCCGCACTTGTTGCCCCCTCTGTCCCATCAACAGAACTGCTGCTGGACAAAGTAACATGAGTTGTTGTGTTGATAAAAACAAACAAACAAAAAACATATATATTTTTTTAATACCGCTCTTTGTTTTTTAATAAGTTTGCGAAGAAGAATGTGTTCCCAATCTGAAATTAAAATATGGCCTGGCAAATCACCAACACCACCTATAAGCGCTTTACCATTTATGATGCATCAACATCTGCAATACTTTGCTGTGCTGTTTGGTTAACATGTAAACACACACACATGCATAGTGTGTTTCTTTTGTGCCATTTTGGGTGACATTAGACAAATATTTAAATTATTTGTTTGATCGTATTCTTTTACATTTTTTTTTTTTAAACCAGAAACATCTCAGCATTCCCCCCCGAAGGACCATTTACAATGTGACAGCTAATCATTTAGCACCCGGTCACTTTCCATAACACCTTTCCTATAAATCTATAGACACTTAGCAGAAAGCAATTCATAATTTGCTTGAACAGGGAAATCGACAGCCCTCTACATGTGGTCGCACTGACAAGTCTGGATTCAGGGCTTTTCCAGCATTGGCACTTTGTTAGACTGTGAAATTTGTCTTACTAGTGACTTGGGTTTGCTGGATTCAAAGATTTGTTAGTTTCAGGATCTGCAGTTTTCTTGGGATTTTCTAATAGTAAAATAAAGCTACATGTAATGGGATGGACACAGGTGAATAAATAAAGTGGATTGTTTATATTATGTAATCAGAGTAGCCTGGTGAGTATCTGTCTATCATAACCATCCTTTTTACAAGTGAAGGTGAAGTGAAGTGCTCTTCATGATGTGAAGTACAATCGGCTGCTGATTGGACCCGGTCTGATATACAGAGATAGAAATTGACTCTGGCTCGGTGGCCTTCACTTGAGAAAAGCTTTCACACAAATTCACACAAAAAAAAAACCACACTGACAGAGCTTTGCCAATGACTAACGCCACACAAATGTTAACAGGCAAACAGCTAAGTTATTCCAGCTGAATCCAGTTTTGACCGCCCAAGGCTGAAAATGTGCTGAAAATGAAGCTTTGTGATCAAAATGTTCAGATATACTTATTTTGAGCAAGGAAATTATGTGATTTTAAAGTTGTTGAAATTTGGAACTACATGTCTCATATTCTAAATCAATTTGGATCCATACCCAGATATCATTAGCCGAGATTTAAAAAAAAAGTTTGGTGGTCATGTTTTAATTTGCAACCAAAGCAAACTCTGAATCATTAAATGTAACCTAATTTTCTTGTCTTGTTTCTCAATTTTCCTTTCTTTCAGACCCACTGACCAGAAGGAAAGCCACAAGCTGAAGACGAACACGGATGAACAGATAAGAGTTAAAAAAAAATAAAATCAAGAAGAGGGGTGCCAGTTAGCCAAATCACAACAATTTCACTCGTTATCCCCACTGATATCATCCAATAATTTCACCAAAATCATCATATCTGTCACTTCAGGAGAATGTCACAGGTCTACAATGGGAATCTGAATATGTTAATGTGAAGAAAAACAAAAAAGACTGTGTACGACTGCATTGACAACATCTTGGTTGTAGTCATACAGGCCCTTATCATGATGTCATTACCATCACGGAGTGTGTTTATGTGCACACATCATGACAAATAACAGCTAACATCTCACTTGCTCTATTCCTGAACTGTTACACCTCCACATGTGTCTGACAGAAAACCCTTTAGATCAACCAATGACACGGGTGCTCTATATAAGCACCTTCTTCATCATTCTGATACGTCGAGCTCCATGCTGGTTGTTGTAAATTGGATATGAAGTGCCATCTCAGATATATACCATCCATTTGTGTATGTGTGCACATAATTGCACTCCCCACCATTTACTAGTGCCATCATAACCATCATGGCTGTCCCCTGCAGAGAGTAATGAAAGAGCAAACAGACAGAAAACCTCAAACACACACACACTACCCCCCCCCCCCCCCCCCTTAAAAAAAAAAGGACAAAATAATAACACACAAATGCTTTGTCTTCACATGCCCCCTCTCTGTGTGTCGTCGTCGTCCGCCCCCCCCCCCCCTTTACTTTTTCTTTGGGCTTTATCTTTTGTATGTGTACAGAAAGCAATTTCAAATCTTATAGTTTTGTACATGTAATTTTTATGGTGTGTGGATTTTTTCTAATAAAATAAAACAAAAAATGGAAGACTTTCCTCTGGACTGGCTGCATTTTGTTTTTTCGTCTTTGAAAACAAATCTCTCTCCATAATTAGATTTCTCTGCCACAAAATGTTTGATTGCTTGTGAAACAAATCATTAAAAATGTATCATTTCCAAACTGCAATCACAGATTAGAATGTCAAGTATAGGTGGAAGTGAAGATTTTTTTGAAGACAGCGTTGAAGAGTAATGGTTTTCTGCTCGACAGCTTTAATGAAAGTCAGTTTCAACAATAAAATGTGTTCATTATTTAAGTCATGCTGTGTGGGGAAGTACTTGCAAAGACATGGATTATTATAAAAAGAACTACACAGGTTGAGAGCAGACAATATACGTTTTTTTTAAGAATACCACTGACTATTATCCATTCACACTCTTTCACTTCCCCACCATCATTTGACGCATCAGCATGAAAAAAGATTTCACAAGAATCCAGATTTTTTGCTCATTATGACTCCAGAGAGAGTCACATAAATATCCAGATAACAATATGGGATATTCCAAACTTACTATGTGCAATTGCAGGTATATTAAGAGGGCTTTATGTCTAAAGTTTTGGTTCAATTAAAGGTCTGAGATACAATCAAATACACTAACTTAAATCAGAGAAAATTCTTTGACTGTTGAGTTTAGTTTATGTCTGAGGTTAAAAGAGATCCAGCATTTGGTCTCAGCCAGGGCTCTGTAAATAAGCAGAAATTGGCACGTGTGCACAACATTCCTCCACCTCATTCCTCCCTCCAGAGCGGAGCTACACCATAACAGCGATGAGAACAGCCAACGTACCATTTAACATAAACATTGAGTGGCCATGACATTGGTGGTGAGTCTCTGCAGGAAACTAAAGGTAGGCATGCTTTCGCTGTTGAGTACAAATATGAATCTCGATCTCAATGATTTCAAACCATATGTCTGAAGCTGCTATATGGAGTATTTTTTTGCATGGAAATGATAAAATTACAAATTCTTAATCATACAGTAGCATTTACTATAAGCTCCATTCACCCAACAAGTCCAGATACCTTATTACTTGTAATGAGTAAAAAAAAGCTGCCAGTTCACCAAGCAAAAAATAAATTAATATGCCTTCAATGTGATAAACCCACCAGACTCTGCACACTATCTTTTTTTCATTTTAAAACAACCCACTTGACTGTTCATGGTTCCTCCCTCGCAGCTGTTGTCAGGGACAAAGCTTTGATAACATCCCCCCCCCGCACACCTGGATCAACTGATCAGTCTTTAGGCAAAACTCACTGATGACACATCATCTTTTTTTTTTTTAGCTTTATGAAGCGTCCATGCACATGACTGGATGAATGCTTTGCTCACTGGACCGTCACTCTTCTTTGACTGTAACTTTCAGACTGGAAAATGAGTACAGCTGTGCTGGAAATAAATAAACCTTCAAATCATTCACTGAAAATCAACTTTGGGGTTTTGTGTATTCTTGGATAATCCACGAAAGATTGCACTGAAGCAACATTACAGACATGAGCTTTTTCCCTTTTCTAAGTTTTCTTGGCTTCCATAAACGTGAAAAGCATGTGTCTTTTCCCCAGTTGTGAATGCTTCCTGTGAACGTAACCTAAATCTGTCTGCCTCGTCCCTGCGGCCCCCCCGTTTGCTTTTCACCCTGCAGTCTCTCCTCTCCTAAACTCCAAACCCCCTCGTTCCCTTAGACTCTCTCCTGCTGCTCTTTTTTTTTCTCTTCTCAACCTTAGTACCCAATCTGCTCTACACAACTTCATCCTGTTCCCCAGATCCACTCCACTCCTCAGTTCTCTGCTCCTCAGTTCTTGGCAGGATGCCAGCGCCAGATCAGCTCCCCCACGGAGTCTCAGCTTCCCTCTCATCTCCACCTGTTAACTCTATTTTCTTTCGCTGTCTTTTTTTCCCCCCTCCATTTTGACAAATAAAGCAGAACAAATTAAAGTGGTTCGGATATAATGAAAGAGAAAGGAAAATATATCTTTCGTAACAGAGGTAGAACAGAGGAATAACTACTCCGACGTTGAAGCAGAAAGAAAACATTTTTTTAAAGAAAGGATACAGGAGAAAGAATGTGTAGTCTTTGCAAATACAGCACCTGGGGTCTCATTTTGAGAAAGATGCAAATATTAAAATTTGATTCATGTTTCACTCTTGTAGCTCTGTAGCAGGCAGAGAGGGTGATTATAATGAGAAATCAGCGCAGCCGAGTAGAAAACAAAGTCGGAAAACATCCTGATGAGTCCTTCTTATTTTGATGAATTAATTACTAAAGGGTCAACGTCACCTGTGTGAACACTTAAAAAGTTTTCTTCCAAGGGTATGAATAAAACAAGACCCATTTGTTCCACGATCACCTTGGTACTTCATTACAAGTAATCAGTTCTGCTACTGAATCTATTCATTAAGACAAATATTTATACATATACTTTGCATTGTGAGTAACAGAACTGTTTCAAACGCAATGTAGAAGTTATAGTAGTTAGAGGGAAATCATTGTCTGCTTATTTATATGGAAATCTATGCTTCAAGGTTCTTCAAGATTTAATCAGAGCATCGACTATAGGCAAAACTCATTCATGCGCTTATCGAATTCCTACCTTGCACCACTCTGTGTGTATGTGTTCACAAAAAAAAATTACACAAAGACATTTCAACATGAGCTCCTCGTAGGAAAAAAATACAAGGAGCATTGGAACTTTTTGTCACAGTGTCCTTGGTAGTTCGGAGTGTGAATTAACAGCATGGTTGAAATGAATATTTTTCGCTTTGCTGCTTATTAAATCCAAACCTTGAACAGGCAACAGACACACACACACAAAAACTCACTTTAATTGGTCAGGAGATTTACCACAAGGCCATACAATTTGTGCGTGACTGAACAAAATAAAAAAGGCTTGCCTTTACTGCTTCAGCATGGAGGGAAAAGCCTTGACAAGTCTGTATGATACACACACGCATAGGCGTAATATAGGCATACATATATAGATATCTTCCCTCAAATGAAGATGCATACAAACACAGAAAGTAGAGCATGTATGCACACGCAGAAATGATGTCCACAGAGACACATTTGCATGCCAACACAAAGGTTTGGAGAAGAAAATATGTTTGGAAAGCTGCTGAAGTTTCTCTTCAGAGGTTGAGATGAATTAACTGACTTCATGCTTGGGTGACTTCTTTAGTGTTTTGCTCTTTGTGCCATTACTACTGTTTGACTGCTTCCTGGTTGGTTGATTAAATGATTTATTTCTAAACTGTGACAAACCGCATCTGTCTCCCAACAACTTCAATACCTGTTTGCTCCTTGGCACATACTAGTTTTCTGTTTCAAGGTACAAGGTATTTTCTCTGTTCCTGGTACAGCTGTAGTTTCAGTAGAGTGACACAGAAAATGATGGAGAAAAAAACTTGTGAGGACTGCTTTCAACTGGTTGCCATACTCAGTTAGAGACTAGCCAACTTGCATGCATTTCTTGCAATTTTAAGGTGCCAATTAGCAAATTAATTTTGCCAGAGTAACAATTTTAATACGAGGTTAAATCCTCTGGGGGGGGGGGGGGGGGGCGGCCGTCCCCCTAATATAATGGCCAAGTTAATTTAAAAATAAATAAATAAATAAAACAAATTCTTATTTTGGGGCTTTTTGTGCCTTTATTGTAGAGATGGGATAGTGGATAGAGTTGGAAATCAGGGAAAGAAGTCATTTAAGGATACCTTTCCGATAGAACAGGACAGCTGTCATTAAAAGTAACGCATGAACACCAAGATTCCTTCAAGTGTTTGTGTCGGCGTCTGTCTGCCCGCACCTCCCCACCTCCTCAAAGCCCAAATCTAGGGGAAACATTGACATGGCAATTTGAGTGGCTGTTTGTCCAGTCTCCAGATATTGGAAAATCTTTGGGCTCCATTCAGATTCCAGGTGCGTTGTGTCCACGTAAAATGTATTTATTAGGCCCAAACTTTATGAAGCCTAATGAAAGGATGATTGGATTCTAACAGTTTTGTAAACTATATCCAGACATTTATTGTTTGCATTCGCAGATATGTTTATAATACAATATTTAAGTTTTGGCTTTGGTACAGTTTTGTTTGTTCATGCTAGTAGCAGTTTACGCATTATGTTTGGTCTCAAACATTAACTTGTGGTGTTTATTTGCAGGCATTAGTGATGAGAAAATCAGTGACTATAAATAACTGATTTACCTCATCATCTACAGCCACCAGATACAACCACTGATAGGGGTAAACACTATACAATATGCGGGTAAACACTATACAACAAGCTAATGAGCTGCCAAATGAATTAGCCATGAACTTAGACAGCACAACTTAGTGTTTGACAACATCAACCACCTCCCTTGACCTCAATCTGCCTTTAGTAACTCTTAGAAGCAGTTTCAATTCTCTTCCCTTGGATTGAATCTGCAATCCAGATCTCTTTCCCTCCTTTGCTATCAATCACAATTTATTTTTTTGTGAAACATGTCTCGGTTTCATCCTAAAAAAAAAAAAAGATTGTCGCTTTTTGAAGAGGCTGAAAGCTCTCAACATCATGGAGCATATTTGCTTGAAGATCTATCAGCCTGTCCCCGTCAGCTCCAAATGTGTAGATCCTAAATGAGATGTTAAAGATGGCAACAAGTGGTTCAATTATATTTGTAATAGAGTCAGATGGAAATTCTTCATTGTGTCTCCATGGGAACAGAAAATGGATGACAAGTGGCTTACGTTCTGTTTTTCTTCCACTTGATTCCCCTGTTTTGCCCTTCGATGTCAATGTCCCTCCACATGACGCACATTGCACGTGGCCTGCACACTGTGCTGATATGAGATCCACCAGTTGTCCTCATGTTTCAAAACCATTTAACTCACGGAATGTCTAGAGGGACGGAATGACTCAGCCAATGAAATAATGTCCAACCAACTTCTTGCCTACATTTCACCTGGATAAAACTGGTGGTTTATTCACTTAATAATATGAATCTTGATTTATTTATCATTATTTATTTATCATATGTTTCCATCCATAGGCACTGTATTCCTGTGCATGGAGGAAATTGATGGAGTCAGCTGGCAGTGACCAGCATAGACTGAAATCCCACTTCACATTTCTGAAGGTGTCAGTGTTGGTGCTTGCTTGTCTTTCCAGACTATTCAAACAAAGGCATGGTCAAAATATAGATCACATAGAGTTCTTTTGCGTGATATGGGCCTCAGACGTTGGTGGCTAGCAGCGCTAAATGTTACATTGACACCATAAGCATCACTGATACAACAGGTGCACCTCTGCACTTTTAGAATACAGGGTTGTTGTGATGGTTAAAACATAGTCCCAAAGGAAAATTTTGAATGTATTTCATATATATATATATATATATATATATACACATATATATATACATATACATATATATATATATAGATGAGTGACCATCTTGTCTTCATTGTATATGAACAACTGAAAAAGTGTTTGATAACTGCAATGGAGGGATCAACTCAATAGATGTGTGTTGGTATCTATATCCATTTTCCAAAGATCGAAAAAAAAGATAAAGGAAAGATATCGGCCGGTATATCGGTATCTGATTTTTTTTCTCACCCTAATATCAATATCAGTATCGGCCCCAAAAATCTTGTATCGATTGGGCCCTAGTTTATTTAAAATCTGAAAATTACTTAAATACCTAAATAATGAACATTTTAATTGTTTGATTAAAAATGTAATTGATGTACATAAAGACACTGCATTTATCCGGTATATTTTCCTTTAAAATTAAAATGAATTGCAATACATCCCTTCTTAGTATTGATAAGTACCTCATACAAACCCACTTTAAAAGACCCAAACTATGAATTTAATGCCTGAGACCCTACATGTTATACAATGAAAATAGTGTATGAATATTTTATTCTCTCACTGGATGGAGTTCTAAGGGACAACCTCCATTGTTGCTGAGGAAACATCTTATAACTCTTGTGATTATTTCTGCCCATTATTCTGTGTTACACTGACATTTAAAACAAAGAGATATATGCACATCCATTACATTCATTCTCCCTCAGCAGTAGGCAAAAATTGTAATGTCCCTCATCACTTGTACAAGACAACTGAATGGGTTTTTAAGAGACAACCTCCTTGCTTAGCAAAGGGAGTGGGAGTGATAAATGCAATTGTTTGTAATCAGCAGAGCTCAGTATTTATAATAACGGCACCTCATGGTGTTTTCCGTTTAATCTTCCACACGCAAGCATCAGATGTATTTTAATGAGGACAGCTCACAGCGAGAGATAACTGGAAAGACTCGGCTCTCCCCTGGTTTTATCTTGGGTTGGATGCACACCACAAGATCTCATCAAGTTTAGTTCAACTAATTAAACCCAAAGTTACCGTCCTCTCCCAGCACAAATTTTCCAGATGAGGGAACCGCTGTGAGAAAGCCACAAAGGAAAAAAACACACCAAGGTTGGATTCTGAAAGAAATATCCTCTGAATTTGTATGCGTAGAGCTGTATAATTGGGGCTAAATCTTGTCAAAGTGTGTGCTGTTTTTCCTCATGTGGCAGGAAGAGGCAGGGGGGCTGCAGTGATCTGAATCTGTACCTAAAGAAACAGCATGCAAGCCTGTCCAACCAGTGAAACATGCTGATTTGTGTCAAATGACTGGGTAAACTTCTCTTACTGTGATGAGGCTTTACATAATTCATCCTAAATCATGTCTGAACACCAGGAGTTTACATAAAACAAACTTTATCATGATACCGACCGATTAATCGGCCGGCCAATAAAGTCGTCCGATCTTAGCAAATCAAGTATCTATTGTTTCTTACCCTAAAATCAATATCAGTATTGTACCCAAAAATTCCATATCAGTCATTCCTAATTGATATGAATTGTGCATCGTGACTTCTGTAAAGTGAGTGCAGCTGTATGAAAAAGAAAATACAAAGTTATTGCATTTGTTCACACACTTTATCTTTCTCCACATACAGTACAAGGAAGGAAGAGACAAAGTATGTATAGGTTAATTATTTGCACTTATGACATGCACACCTCACAGGTGTTGAAATACTCAATTTGTGTCAGGATACATTTTTTAATCTACTTCACAGACTGTGAAAAGTGAGAACATATCACTGAAAGCTGTCTGAAATCTACATTGCTGTGAAAGTCAGCTGCCAAAGAACAATAGCATAGTGTAAATCTCTTTGCTCCTGTAGATCTACTTCATACGGTCTTCACAGGTCCAAAGCTTTTAATAATCAGGTTTTCAAGGTCACATATTATGCAAAATACACATGACCATGTTTTTGTAAAACAATAGGTATCCCAAGCCTTTCTACAAATGCCCCAATTATGAGAAAAGTCTATCTTTATGTCTTTTGCCTGCACCACTTTTCAGAAAATGTCTGCTCAAACTGGCCATTTGGAGATTTTCCCTTTGTGACATTACAAAGGGCAGTAACCCCTCCCCCTGGTGGGTGACACTCCCAGAGCTAGGTGTTTGTTCTGCCCTCTGAGTCTGCCTTTCCACTGTAAACAATCTAGCAAGGGTGCAAGAAAGTCCAAGCCACCAAAGCTCTTCAAGAGAGGCGTGGTCAAACACAGCTCATTCGCATTTAAAGCTACAGACACAGAAACAGTCTGTTCTGAGCAGGGCTGATATAGAGGGGTTTAGGGACATGCTGAAATATAGGATCAGAGTGGATTTTTAACAAGAAACTTCACAGATATGTTTTGGGGACCTCTGAGACTTATTAAGAAAAGTAGGATATATGTGACCTTTAAAAATAAATTGGGGCACATTTTCAACTGCAATAATGATGGCGTAAATAATGAAGAAGGCAAAATGGTGCAAGGCTTATTTGAAAAGATCATCAAACATTTCATGTAAACATCATAATGAGGATTCTGTGTGCATCTGTAATCAACAAAAATAAAAGACATGAAGTGGTGTTTTGTAGTATAAAAGACACAATCTCATAGAATGTAAATAGAGGATCTGTTTTCTCTGTGGTTTCTTGTGTTTAAAAATGTCACCCCCCCACTTCATATCAAACTTGATACTTTTCCTTTTTCATTTTAGAACTGCAGCTACCCTTCAAAGATTAATTCTTTGCACACAGTATGCATACAATCAAGACACACTAATATGTCATGAAATCTCTCCTCCGACTTTAATCTTCTTATTCTGTCTAGAGTCAGCAACTGTATGTAACTTAATGTCGAGAGGAGATGGACAAGAAGTTAGACAGAAAGAAATGCTGATGTTTGATTTTGGCCCTCAGGATTTTTGACAGTAAGACGCCGACTTCCATTAATTTTTAATGAGGAGTAAAGGCAGAAGAGGCCAGAGCTTTTACACTGAGTCGCTGCCCAACGCAATCGTCTGCAAGTTTTCCAGGAGAGTATAGAAAATGCAGCGACAAAAGAAACTTCTCTAACACGTTCGGAGGGTTTGAAAATGGATTGTTTTATTGACATACGTTTTTAAGAGCTGCTGAATATGCATTTGTTTGACAGCAAAATAGATTCATTAATTTGTTTTGTTGGATTGCAATGTGCTACAGATATAGCCTAGCAGTGAACAGTGAAGACAGAAGAAAATGAAAACAGTGAAGAGAAGGCAAAAGTTTCACAAGTCATCAGAGTCTAGTTACAAGACAGCTTTATTGAAAATGATCCTGTCGGAGATAAACAATCTGGAAAGCCAATCACAGCAGTGATTAGGCTCGGTGGAGAGACTTGATTGAGTTGTTACTGCCAGTAGCTGCGGTTAGACAAACACACACACACACTATTGGCTTGAGATGTGAGTGTGTGTGTTTGTGTGTGTCTGTGTGCACAAAAGGTTATCATTTCTTATCAGCGATCTCCACTCTCCCTGATCGTTCTATCTTTATATAAGAGGAGCATATCTGAGGCCCTCCATCCGTATATCAATCTCCACGCTCCACTGGATTCCAGACCATGAAGAGGCTGATAAATTCTGAAGATCTTTGAAGAAGGGCCTTAACATTTAGGAATAAAGTGTATCTTGTTAAATTTATTGTGTTTAAGTAGGTTGTTAGATTGTGTTTGAACTTTTTTCCCCTTAAAGGTCTGAATCCCATTTGCTGTCTTTGTTATTACAGCACACGCCTATTATAAAGAAGTTAGGCTTCACCCAAGTGCAAAATGGGCTTAACTGTGGCTGGAGGGGCAGTTTAATGAAGTTCACAAAAAGGCAAACTAAAGTGAATGACTTCAATTGACATGGGATATATGCTGAGGTGGAACTTGTGGGAAGTTGTATATGCATTTGTTTAACCAACCATATTGCATTAGTGTAACAATATTGAAGTCAGGTTTTTGGTTGAGTCAGTTCCTCATTTATTTTAAGCTAACCATTCAAAGGTCCTAGAATAAGAAAAACCTTTCTAAAAGCCAACATTTCAAAAAGAAAAAGGTGAAAAGAAAAGCCAAAAGATAAAACTGAACACGATAACTTGAAACAGTTGATCCAGATCAATGCACATCATTTGCAGTTTAACTTAGTTTAAACATAAATCAACAGATAAGGAGGAAAGCCGACGAAAAAAGTGGAACCAAACAGCTCTGGAGGGACAGGGGCGAAGGTGAGGCATTGACATGGATAGGTGGGAAGTGAGCCAATGGTTTCAAATCTATTGTGTCAGTGATTTTAAATTGTTACAACATATGTATACTAAAAATATATATAAATACATCAGTTCCATCCATCACTTTATATCAATTGGAACTATTCCAACACCACCAACTCCAAAACCGGTTGTGAATTAATAACAATAACAATATATTGTGTTCCATGTTACACTTATTTAAATAAGCTACGTTGTTATTGCTAGCTTGACTTTATAAAGTTGAGACGGCAATGCAGAACTCCATGGAGTTTATTCCTTTTCTTTTGAAAACATTGATATCAGAGCAGTTAATGTTTCAGTTTGAAAAGCCTCAAGTTCATCATTTGAAGCTTCCATTACACAACAAGACCCTTCATCAAGTACTGTATGGGAACAGCTGTGGCTCAGAAGTAGAGCTGGTTATCTCTAAACCGGAAGTTCAAAAGGTTCATTAGCTCCTGCAGTCTCATGTCGAACTGACTAACACTAGGACGCTTATCACAATCACAAACACAATCATCCCAGACATTCTGGTTAAAAAACTGTCGGACTTGGGCCTCCACTCACACACCTGTTCATGGATAAAATACTTCCTCACAAACCATCCCCAGACTGTTAAACTTGGCCCCCACGTCTCCTCCACCCGCACACTCAGCACCGGCTCTCCACAGGGGTGTGTGCTGAGCCCACTACTGTACTCCCTCTACACATACGACTGCAGCCCAACCCACCCCGGTAACACCATCGTCAAGTTCGCAGACGATACCACTGTGGTTGGACTAATCTCAGGGGGAGACGAGTCTGCATACAGGGATGAGATCCTGAAGTTGACAACGTGGTGTTCAGTGAACAACCTGGCACTGAACACCACGAAAACAAAGGAAATCATCTTCGACTTCAGGAAGCACCGCACAGACCCAGCGCCCCTCCACATCAACGGTGTCTGTATAGAGAGGGTCCAAACCTTCAAGTTCCTGGGCACCCTCATCTCTGCTGACCTCTCCTGGACTCCCAACATCTCTGAGATCACCAAGAAGGCACAGCAGCGCCTGCACTTCCTGAGAGTGCTCAGGAAGAACAACCTGAATGAGAAGCTGCTGGTGAACTTCTACCGCTCTTCCATTGAGAGCCTGCTGCTGTACTGCATCACAGTGTGGTACGCCAGCTGCACTGAAGCAGACAGAAAGGGGCTTCAGAGAGTAATAAACACAGCACAAAGGATCATCGGCTGCACACTCCCCTCACTTAAGGACATTTATAACTCCCACTGCCTGAACAGAGCAAAAAACATTGTAAAGGACAGCTCACACTCCGGCTTTCATCTGTTCGACATGTTGCCTTCTGGCAGACGCTACAGGTCTGTCAGAGCACGGACAAACAGACTCAAGGACAGCTTCTTCCCCAGAGCCATAACCACACTGAACCTGGACATGCGTTGACCATCCCACCCTCATCACATACTGTGCAATATTTATTTTATATTTCTGCAATCATTTTATTTTCATAATGTGCAATATTTATTTTATATTTCTGCAATAGCTTACATTTCATACTGTGCAATATGTATCTTATTTTATATTTCTGCAATAATGTTACATTTCATACTGTGCAATATGTATTTTATATTTCTGCAATATCTATTTATTTTATGTTATGCTACCACCTGTAAATAACTCCTACCATACATTGCCCATCTTACCTGAATGAGAGTTCCTTTTTTCTTTTGTTGTTTTTAGCTGTGGATGCTTGTATGTGTGTGCACTTTAAGGTGAAGCCAAATAATTTTGTTGTACAATTGTATAATGACAATAAAGACATTCTATTCTATTCTATTCTATTCTATTCTATTAGTCTTAAGACACTGACCCCTGTCATCACACTATTCTTCCAACTTTGGAAAATTCACAAATAATTGGTTATCACGACTGATAACACAATGAATTGCACGTAACTTGCCGATGCCATCCGCCCTGTCTTGAAGTCTGTTTCAAAAAGGATGTTGAGCCTCTGATACTCCATTACAAACATGGCTATAACATTTTGCAGTTCAATGCAACTTTGCTTATCGGTGAGAAGAGTTGTCGCCGTGTCATTTCCATTTAATTCCAAGAGAGACAAGTTTTAGGGGAAAGGCTCGTTATCCAGAGAATACTGAGCTCTTCCTCCAATGAGCATTCAAATGAAACAAAAGAAGAAAATATATATTTTTTTTCCTTTTTAATGGTAACATCATCCGTGGTTAACATCATAAAATCATTGAAAGTGTGTTACTATTCTCTTGTAATTAAGACTGAAGAACCGTGAGGATGCATCCTTTGCTGCTAAGCCCATTTAAGACAACACATTGTTGTATTTAATGAATTGGGAAAAAAAGCAGACGCTAAACAGACAGGGGTTCTTCTCCACTCCTACTCAAATGAGCCGTAATGTGTCAGCACAGCAGAGGAGCACACCCACCGGGAGAGGATTTAGAGAAGATGTGAATTTACCAACGCCAAATTAGCAATCGAAATGATCTGACTGTTCCCAAAGCAAACACAAAAGTTCCTGAATTTTGATCTCTGGGTCCCTGCTGCGGAACTATATGAATACTAAAGGATGTGCAATAAACAAATCATCAACCCTCCCCCTCTCCTGTGTTTAACTGAAGAGAAGCCTTGGAAATCTTATTCTTGTTTTGTTTTCAGTGAAAACGTTATTCAGATTTGTGCTTACTCATTACAGGACTTGAATGCAAGATCTTGTGCACGTATCCTTTAGCCTTCACTTTTCCTTCGTTCTTTCAATCCTAATTAATGAACCACTGCCTGGAGTCCAAACTGTGTGCGTCTGGGTGGATATTACAGTCTGATATTGCAGACAGAATTGAGAAATAATTTAGTGAGGCCAGAAAGAAAATCCATTGAACCATGTCCCTGTTGTAGTGCACCCCTTTTAACGTTACTGTCCCCTGACTTCCTGCCTGACAGATGTTGATGTGCCAAAGTGTCAAAGTTAGGGCTGCTCCATAATGGCAAAAATCATATCCCGATCAATTTGATTGATACTGAGATCAGAATAATTAATCGATTTTACAACAACTGCATCACGTTTTACTTAAACACTCTTAACACTTACATTCTGAACTCTTTGAAAAACAAGCAATAGTTAAAAAAAGTAAGTATAACAACAAACATTTTGAAACATTAACCACATATGGACAAAATATCTTGTTTTCATTACTGTGGGAAGCCAAAATTGTAATTGAAATTGAAACTGGATTAATTGCCCATCCCTCGTCAAATTTTTCAAACTACTGTATATCTATAATCTGCACTATAAGAATGAATTCATTCATTGAGTGATGCATGTCACAGAGAGCTGCAGTAACCAAGCAACATGAATAATTACTTTGAACAGCAGCACTCTTCCCCATTCATTTTTGCATTGGTATTGAGCAATTGTAGATTCTCACCTATTTGCCTCCCACATTCTTTGAATAATAAGATTCCATTTTTGGACAAGGATCAACAACAGTCAAACCCTTAATAGTCCCCTCCAGCAGACTTCCCAATGTGATTGGCTGCTGAGGTAAAAGACAGGTGACCTATCGTAAATAAAGTGTATCTTCTTCTTCTTCATGTGTGTGTTGAGATATAAGCAAAAACAGCCGAAGTTGACTTGAACATTCACAAAAGGGACAGAGTTGTAGGTTCAAAAAAACATGTCTTAACAGAGCTGCTGTTGCAGAACAGCGTCTTCCTCTCTGATAAGAGATTTGGCTGCAGTTACCTTTGGATTCTACAGAGACATGAGCTGTATCAGTGACATTTTCCACCTGCTGCTGTCTGAGCATCTGCTGCTGTCTGGGTCAGCTGCCTCTCTGATGCCAGTAGCAGCTTGTACACATTCCTTTTCTTTTGTGTTTGTTTAATGTCTTTTTCATTTCCTCTAAGTTCATTTCAAGGTGCAGCCATCGCAAAGAAGTAATAGTGCTGTGTTAAGTGTCGTACTTTTTTTGCATTACATTTTATTGTACAGCATGTTTCTGGGTCTACATTCATAAACAAAAACAATCATGTTTCCCCCTGACACAAGTGAGCTAGCTGAATCAGATGCATGGGAGAACTTGGCAGAAGAGGCTAATTAAACAATATTTTAGGGCCATGTTCAGAACCATGTTGGCTTTGCATGAAAGAGGTAACCGGCATGGTGCCAATGCAGGTAGCTCCGGGAAAACCATGCAGGGTCATTCCGAAAAAAGTGAAACCTGGCTAAATATAATCTTGGAAGGTGCAACATTGCAATTCATGCATATATGATGACAAGTGTGCAGAGTTTCAAAATCCTGACTGATACTTATATGGCATTGTGATGTATTTTGGAATACGATTTGTTGTTCTATTTTAATGCATTAATCAGCTACTTCAACCTGACTATGGATTTTAGTGTCTCACCAATGCTTAATTGAAACATCCGGATCAATGCAGCACCACAAATGCATTTAACAAAGCTGAATTCAAGTAATAGTGAAAGACAAGCGACTCCTCCCATGCTAGACATCTACTTTTGACTGAATAAAACATGCATGTACCATATGAGCATCATCTATAAAAAGATTAGCTGATGAATTAGCAATGACTGTACATGTAATGTTTTTAAAACTTCTGCCGAAAGAAAAATAAAGTGTATGTTTTTTTGTCAGACACAACCAGATACTTTCGTAAAGAGTCATTGAATAAAGGAGTGCACAGTGGTTGCATAACGTGAAGGATGCCTCAAAGATGGGAACTTGAGAAAAAGGGAGAAAGGAAGTGAGAAACTCGCTGGAAAAAAAAAAAGAGAAGGAGTTGCAGAGAAGCGGTTTCTGTTATTCCAGAAGGACAGAGAGGAAGTGGAGCTTTACAGATTAGGAAGATAGAGCTAGAAAGAGAGAGAGAGCAGTGGAACAGATGAGAAGAATATAGGGTCCAGGAAATGACAAAGTGTGACATAAGTCTACCTTGACGTCACAGATACTTACCCTGACTGAAGTCTAGGAAAAAGAACATGAAGTTCACCCTGATGAAAGATATGTTGCCATGGTGATTAAAGAACTCTGAGAACCATGACCCACGAACAACAGAAAGATAAGTGGAAGTATGTTAGGAATTTAACTAACTGAATATTGCTTCATGAAACTATATCATGTGGTCAAATTACAATCCCACAAACGTTTTCCTAAGTTGAGAGACCACTGAAACAACAAATATGTTTGAAGGTTGAGTATTTTTGAAGGTGTTGGGTTTCAAGAGATGAGTCATTGCTATATGATCGGCGGAGTTGCTTCCTTGCTCTCGAATTCAAAAAAATACCTGAGATTTATGTAACAACTTGATACAAAGATATTGGCATTGCTCTGCTAGAGTCAGAGATCAGAGCTGAAAGGATGATACCATATGTCTGAAGTACATTCATATATAAGAAGGATGGTAAAGATGCAGACAAAATGACAGATGGATAGACACACCTAACATATGGTGGTCACTGGTGCAAAAGTATAGCAATACATGTACAACAGTGGAGATATTTTTATTTAAAGGAAGAATGTGCATTTTACACATAAGAATAGCAGAATGTAAATGTCTCTGAGTCATGACTGACTACAATGAGGGAGTAGCGCGAGTCCCGCTGGCTGACTTTGTTGTTGGAGCCGTTTTAACATCATGTTAACATGGATGGGACGGCCGGCTCCTCCCCTTTTGTATAAAAGCTGTTTTAGTCAAGGACTATAGAAATAAGAATTGCCTACTTACTGCTTATTTGGATGTCATGTAAGCCTTTTTTCATTCTGTGTACATTTTCGTTCAATGTGAAGCTATGAGTTTACCAAAGTGTGCTAACATTAGCCTGCCAACACAACAATGCAGGACACAGGCAATTGCAGCTCGACCCCATGACAAAATTGCCAACTAATTTCGCTTAATGGTGCTTAATGGTGGTGTGTTCCTTTTGATAAACTCCTTAGAGAAAATGTGAGTGGAGGGGAGGGAGGGTTGGAGGTGTGTCGGTGGAAGAGATAGGAGGCTTCAAAATAGCGGCGGTGTCACCAAACAGAAGTTTGTTTTGGTTTCATGCTGGTGCTCAAGGGCGACATCTACTGGATCAAAAAGTCGCACATTCATCCTTTAAGGTCTGTGGCACTTCGCCAACAGCAAAATAAGTCCAGTCTAATTTGAGGGAGCTTGGTCCACACTTAACAAACATGTTAACTTGTAACTTGAGTTGTGTCATTGTTTGGTGAGTTGATCAGCATCCTAAAAAACTTATAAATACATTTGTTTGTTAAAGTGCTGACTCACATGCCCAATTTCCTCTGAACATGCTAACTGCTGAAAATAACTCCTATTAATTGCTGTTAATTGACAAACAAGGGATAACTTTAACCTTTAAAACTGGATCTAGAGCAGAGTTTACGCTGGACTTACCTTTTGTCTGCCAATTTGGACGTTAGCATTCCAGAATTAAGGACACAACTACCAGACATGTGCTTTGAATAGCTATCTGTAAAAACCTCCATTTAGCAACAATAAAACACTAAAATAAAAATACAAAAGCTATTGTTAATTCATTATCATGAAAGAATTACATGTCACAAAAGTCTTTACAGTTCTTCATGCTTCACTCTGCCAGATGTGTGACTCGTTTTCACAACTCACGGTTTAATTCAGATCAGTGCAGCTTTTGTGCCTGTTAAGTTGAACCGTGCAAATGAATTAAAATGACTCCGTCTAATCACACAAAGCACACAGAGGGGGTTAAATGCATTGCGCTGCAGAGCAAAAGGCGTGTCTGTGCGTTAGGCTGTTTGTATTTCAATTTAAATGATCCGTTATGCAGTGATTTGGGGAAACCTTGACCCCTTTCAAATCAGCCTCGTTCCAAAAAAAAAGTGTCTCATTCACAAACACTGGCCACACACATTTAGAGTGGAGCAAGAAGAAGTCTGTGGAGATCAGGTGGTGACTCAACTGCAGTATTTATAGGAGATGTCACATTTAACTTATCAGTGAACAGGAAAACAATTCTGCCTCTGTATAACTTTAAACATAGATCATGTATTATTTTAAAGTCTGTGAATATGAGTCTGACATTACTATTATTAATATTACCAGGGGTTAAATTAGTCCAGGGCTGTCAGCGGCTCCATACTTCACATCTGTGGAGACGATCTGGAGCCTGAAGGCACGAGGATGCAAGGTTGTTTACGTTTGTTAGTTTGTTTTTCCAGCTGCCCTTGCTTGCTCCATTCAGAGTGGAATCTTTGTTTCTCAAAACAACAGCACAATAGGGTTTTTCTAAATGATAGCCCTGATCTACAGCTAGTAAAAATATTAACGACTACAACATACAGTAGTGTAACAATATACTACAGTGCCACAGATGAAATTGTAAGCTTTCAGCTTATGGTGAGAGTTGTGAAGTAAGCACCTCGTGTGCAGTGTGTGATGGTGGCGGTTGCAATCATGGTAATGAAAGCGCATGTGACAGCACTTTATACTGGTATATTGGTTGCGCCGGTGTTTAAGACAGCCAACTTTTAAGAAGGAAAACATAGGTATTAAAAGTGCATTTTATACTTAGAGTAATTGAAACTATCCAAAATGGTGCAACCCAGTAGTCCGTAGGCTACATTTGAGCTTTCGTTACGTTGGTGCAACCCTGGTCTATTAACACCTGAACATTCTCCTTATTTGTTGGCATAGCAACACACTATTGTCAAATGTGTTGCAAAAATGGCAAAAGAGGTTATTAAAAGAAATCAATCCAATCAACTGACACATTAGCTCTAACTTTTAACTGAATTACCTAAATTGTCTTTCTGTCTCTGTATCAACAGTATAACGTTTTAAAAACATGAAATTAAATACACTCTCCAAAATGACTTGATGAAAAAAAAAAAAGTGTGAAGTCATAGTTAAAGAACAGAGTTCTTACATTTTGTGGATTCTACTTATAAGTTAAAACTAAAGGGCTCTCCAAAGCAAAAGGGGAATTCATTAAAGTATTAAATCCCAATTCAATCCATATACTTCTATTGAACCATATGGTGTTTGTTTGTTTTCTCAGCATTGCAGTACAGCTGTGTTAAACCAAGAGGCATATTCAAGTACGGTAGCTCAAACGTGTACCTCCTTCCCTCCTCCTTCCATATTTAAAAATAACTACATGCACCAAAGAGGAAACTTGCTTTGATCTAGTAGGCATGTCAAAAAAAGAAATTAATTCCTGTAAAAATGTAAACATATTACCTCAAAGCTCAGGTGTACATTTTTGATTCATCTTATTAAAGTATGTCACTGCATAAGTAAAGTCTTTTACCTGCTTTTTGTAACATAACAATAAGTAAGGTCTTTTACCTGCTTTTTGTAACATAACAATAAGTAAGGTCTTTTTACCTGCTCTTTTGTAATGTTAACAGACAAAGAGTAAGGTATTTTACCTGCTTTTTGTAAAGTGTCTCGAGATAACACTTGTTATGAGTTGACGCTATACAAATAAAAATTGATTGATTGATTGATTGATTGACTGCGGTACTTGTACTGTACTTCTGGGAATTCATCATCATCAAGTGCCATGTGACGTGTTTTTCAGAAATCTAATTCAATTAAGCTTCTTCAGTACCTGCTTAGGTCGATGCAATCAGGACATCACACAAAGCCCAGTTTTTCTGCACACCTCAGGTGTTTTCAGACAATACGTGAAACGACTTTACGAAAATAGATAACATGTAAAATTTAAGCAAATCTAAAACAAAGATTTTTTGAATCAAGCAAATATGTGTAATTCAAGCATTCACACAAGTTGATAATAAACTGCTTGAGCAAAGACAAGACGGAATCTGTGTTGCAAGAGCCTATCAGCGTTGATGTCCCAAGAATGTTTACACATAGTCTAGCCTACCTTGGTTAAAAAAGACGCTAAAACAGGGCTAACATAGCTAACAGAAAATGAACGGGAAAGCCTCAAGAAGCTGGAGGCAGCTGCAAAGTTCATCCAGACACAGTCCCTAGAAGAGGCGCCGATGCAAACCAGCAGCGATAGACGCAGATGACCCCCATGGTCATTCTGTGTCTCAAGCTAGGCTAATACTAGCTTCACTTTGTGTCTGTGTCTCTGCATAAAGGATAAAGACTTGCATTTATGTGGCATGATACTTATCAATCTCAGGGATGATTAACCACAAAGAGAAGGTACTTTTACGTACGTACTCTTTTTGTTCCGCTATTCAGAGAATCCAGAAATGAAGCACTTTGGCACAAATTTGGCAACAGTGGGGAAAAAAAAGTGTTTTCACACAAGAACCAAACTCCTGGAGCTTTCCTGGAATTTTTTTTTGAGGGGTGAGCTACAGGTTTAAAACCAATCCACCCACTTTTTCTCCCTGACTCTACCTGGACTTCTTCCAGCCATCTAGAAAAATTTCTACAAGAAGTGGTTGAGTGAGCCGATGCGAGAATACAGAATTAACGATGTTTAAAGGAAAGGAGGATGGTAATTAGACATCAGTGATGCAGTTACACACAGTTTCTCCTCCATTAAAAAAATCGGAGTGGGCCGCCTTCGCCTAAATTCGTACCGCCACCGTCTTGTGAAAGTCCAAAAAGTTTTAAGAAGAACACAGTTTTTCACCACCAAGGTACCACCGCTGCCTCAATTTGAGCCAGGAAAATGTTGTGGTGATGGAGGCTCAGGATTTGGCCCTTTTGTTCTCCTTTCTATCTCTTATGTTTTTCTCTCTATTACTTTTACCTTTACCCTTCATCTCGGTCGTCTGTTCGGTCCCAAAGGGTGTGTCCTTTTAAATGTGAGTTCAGGAAAAGAGAAAGGGAAATAAATTATTTTTTTTACCTTCCCAACTTCTCGATTTTGGTCTTTATATCAGCTTTTCTTTCCAACCTTTCTCCTTCAATTCTACTCCTGCCTTTTTTCTCCATCCATCTGGCTCAGCACCAGTTTCATCATCTCGCTCCCCTCTTCCCTTTCTCCCCTTGCTCCCCTGTCCTCTCATTACTCACTTGCCTCATCTTCTCCTCTTGCTTTTACCAATAACCCAGTTGTGTGTGTGTGTGTGTTTGTGTTGCACTTTCACAGTGTGGTGTGTTTTCTTTGATAGTGTTTTGGCTGGCCTGCATCCCAGTTCTTCCCTCACATGGCTGAACACACAAAAGTTGAGGACGGGAAAAAAAAAAAGCAGAAAGAAGCTTTCCTGTTCTGGTGTTCTGGCTCACTTTCCATCGTGTTCATCTTCTTTTTTTTTTCTCTCTTCTCTGCCATCTGCAGGTGGTTTCAAGAAAGAAAGGAAAAAGAAGACATACAAGTCAAAATGAAGATAAAAGATATGAGGAACAGCAAAAGGTAAACAGGGAAAATATGGGTGAATATGCTTAAAATCGGAGCTATAAGAAATAAGAAGAAAAGACAGGTAGTGCCAATACACAAATCTAAACAGCTTGGCCAAATATATATGCTGTTTGACGCAAGTATTCATTTCCTAAATTCATAGTTAACGCCGCAACTATTGCTACATATAAGAAACAGACAAGGATGGAAAAAAGGATATCAACCTAGATAAAGTATACATTTTTGAAAAGTTTATTGTCAGGCTTTCATGCCTTTATTTTGAGACAGGACAGTGGATAGAGTCAAAATTAAAGGAGAGAGAGAGAGTGGGAAATGACAGACGGGAAAGGAGCCACAGGTTGGATTTGAACCCGGGTTGCCCACTTGGAGGACTAGAGCCTCCGTACAATGGGCGTGCACACTGACCACTAGGCTACCAGTGCCCCTTATCCTGATATAAGTTGACTGATAAGACACAGAGGTTGAAGTTGTTATGTGGATTCTCATCATATGCAGATGTTTACACAGCAAATACAGTAGTTATAAATGAGAAAGCTGTAAGTGTGTTTGCCAATTAACACTCGAGTGCATTACGTGTTGATGAGAAAAGACTGTGCTTGTGGAAACTGTTAGTCATGTGATGAGAGATCCAACAACTTAAAAGGAACATGATGCCGATCTCTGTAAAACAGGATTACAGAACAGCTGTGTGAAAGAAGGAAACCTACTGAAGATTGACTAGAGGTATGTGAGAGTATGTTAAAGAGGTAAGCGTGCAAACACCTGTATATACTGTCTCACTCACACACACACAACACATTACAGAGAACTCTTCCCTCAATTATCACCATGAAGCTTAATGCTTGCAGACAATCTGAGTGAAAATCATGATGTATGTCAGATATATAATTGAAATGTGTGTTAAACCAAGCCGCATGTATATTCACTGACTAATGTAACCAAATTAAATTAACACTTGTCTGATTAATTCACTCAAATAGGTGCGCTGCTGCTTTACTGTATACTCCATATACTAAAGTGATATTTACTAGGAAACAATTTGGTCACCATTACGGCTCTCCTCATCCTGCATGCTGTTATCATAGCAGACTATTAACTGTATTGACAACATGTCTGACACAGAAAATCATCGGCTTGTGAGACATGTGAGTAAAAGCTTGGCCTGGCACACACTAAAAGAGTTTTAAAATCTCAAACGATATTGAAAATGTGATTGACGTACAGATTAACAGTTCAGTTCTTGTATTGTGTGGTGTGCAATGAGATGACCAACTCAACACACCAAACACTTACCGATTCATTCATTCAAACATTTTGGTCCAACTCCTTTCCTTGTCAGTTGGAATGTGGTTTGTAGGACATGTTGTAGAAACACTGTGTTGTGTTGTTGCCACAAATAAACAAGTTGGTCCTGCATTTATGACATCCATTTTACTTGGAGCTTCGCATTTGCTGCCGTCGCCATGTTTGTTGTGCTTCCTGCTTAAGTCAGCTTGCTTCCATATTGGCAATTTTTCTGCTCCACGTTACAATTCACAGAGTCTGTGCTCGGCCCACCATTTCCAACCATAAATGTTGATCACATTTGATATTTCAAGTCGGTGCGGCCCTGATCGTCTTCCGAGCAGATCATGGAGGTTAAAACCACTCTTAACACACCTCACACCACTGGAGAATCTGACAAGATAATCGTGCGTTTGCGCTCTTTGGTCAGAAGGGGGGAATCGGGCCAATTATCTGGTAGTGTGTATCATGCCTAAGTCAAGCTAGGAAAATGTCAAGCTCCTTATAAATATGAACTACACACTGTTTCCAGAGAATGTCCAGACAAGTGTGGCCTTCATACAGGCTATGTGGATATTATGGTGATTAACTCCACATATGTTACTGCTGATGATTTGAGGGACAATTCCAATTCGACTAAATGTCCCACACCTGTGCACACAGAAGGCAGAGCATTGTCTACTTGAGATCATGGTGGGGAAATTGTTTGATTTTTGATATGCCAAGCAAGAGTAGTGAGCAGCATTTTTTTTGGTTTCAATGTGATACTACTCACCTACTGCATTAGAAAGTGTATCTCTTTTAAAACATAAAACTGACCCCAAAATTGCTATTAAAAGGCAAAGCCATTATTGTATGACTGATTGTAAATGTGTTAAGACCCGATCTAATGGGCAGCTTTATATGACGTCCTCTGCCAGCAGTATATGAATGTGTGTGTGTGTGTGTGTGTGTGTGTGTGTGTGTGTGTTAAAGGGTGAATTTGGCAATCAAGTATGAAGTGATTTTAAGAATAAATATGTCATAAAATATTATTTTTCAGAGGTTAAATGATTATTCAGCCCCAAAGAAAAAATAAACATCCATGGAAAGTTGACTTCCACCTCACTTTTTTACCAAATTAGTCTCTTTTTTTTATATCAGAACTTTGTGTCTGTTGCTGTATTGCATTGTAATGGATTGCAGCTTTTTTTGCATGAAACAAAGACATTTTAAATTGGTGTTTGTGTGTGTGTTAGTTGTATAACCACTAATGTTTCTTAAAGGGAAAGATACATTGTCGAAAAAGTTTCTGGTCAAAATATCCCACACCTTTTGAAAACTTGAGTTTGGAGATAAGAACGAGAACAAGAAAAGACATGAAAGAAAACAAACTGAGTAGAAAAGACAACCACAAGCTGCTGCTTTTTTCCTCTTTCTAGCTGGGTAGTGTTCTGGCATTCTGCCTTCACTGGGTGCCCGCGACACAGATAGGATCATCCTATCATGGCACTCATTAGGAATTCGTAGAAAGCCATATGAAAAATATTGGGAGATTAGCTAAGCCTTCATTTGTTAATACAGCTGGCCAGTTAGCAGGCAGCTTGCCGCTTCCTTTGAAAAGGGTCTTAAGTCTGGTTTAAAGGCGCATGTTTTATTTCCCTTTGTCTGTAGCGCACATAGGCTTATCTGATCTACTCGTGAATTTTAAATGCCACAAGACAGATATGTAGACATGCAGGGCAGCAAACGAAAAAATTATAGAACCATAGATGATCAAGTATGTGGATGAGTCAACACCATTTTGACTCATTTTCATCCATTCAAGCTGTTTAAAGGTGCATGCTGAATTGTTTCTGATCGTGCCATTGACTCAAAGACAAAAACATGTTTTCTACACCTGCAAAAAATGCTAAAAGTATTGTTAACTATATTGAAATGAACTTTCAGCAAGACATGCAGACATATACAGTGTATAGAAAACATTGATTTGAATGCAGATGTAATCACTTTGACTGGGGGGTACAGAGTTTTACAAGGTAACTTATTTCTTATGAGTTCACAAATGAGACATGGGTTGGGAACCGGAGGGTCGCCGGTTCAAGTATATGTGCGGACCATATCTGGAAATTGGTCTGGTAGCTGCTGAGGTACCATTGAGCAAGGCAAGTAGGTCATTTTTGAGTAAAACATTTAGAAAAGTGTTGTTGATATATGTTTGAGTGCAGCGCAAAAGCATTATGGTTGTTGGGAAAACATGTCATGAAATAATAAATTGTGCAAATCCAAGCCCTTCACTCTCATGTTTACTTTCACTTTTCACTGCAGAACATGCACAGTGATACAGTTTCCTCAATGGAGGCCAGGAAGTAAATTGTTGTCCCAGTTGTGGCTGATTAAATTGCTGCTGAGTTGGACAAGAACGAACAGAATACTGAAGTGAACTGAAGAGAGTTTTGATTGACAGGTTCCTCCTTACCACTCCAATTACAAGAGTGTTTACAGCCTCCTGCTGTGCCCATGTGTATGTGCTTGGATGTCTACTTATACTCATGTAGGTGTGTGAGGGAGTGTGTGTCAGGAGTTTATGAGTGTGTTTTCCAATTCCTTCAGCAGTCCTGGTCCTCTCTGCCTTTAATTGGTTTGCGTTGTATTGGCAGTTTGGTGCAGCAGTCAGTTTGACACACTGACAGACGGATGGAAAGGGTCTCCAGAGGGGAGATGGTGATTGGATCAGCTTATGTTAGTCAATCTGTCATCTTGCACTCATGAGGCAGAGGCTTGCTTGTTAGGTTTTCATTTAGCAACACCGATAATTGATGGTCAAGTTTTAGATTCTGCACTATCCATGTCTATGTATGTAGGTCATGCATTTTGAAGCAGTTTGTGTCCTTTTATTCTTTTTAACATTTATTACAAGTGTAAGTGTGCTGATTTTTAATAATGAAAAAGCTACTGTGAAAACGTGGTCAGGGTCACCCTTGACCATTAAAGATACAATATGTAGATTCTGCCACCAGGGGGCTCTCAATCGATGCTACAATAACAAATTAAGTTGAGGTTGGCGGGGAATCATGGGAGTTTTCTCTGTTACTACCCCCCGTAGGAAAACTACCTCCGCCTTGACGTAGTAAAGACGAACGAGCGAAACCGACCTAAGGAAGAGACTATGCCTACAGACGATGTATCCAAGTAAAATTTACATGACGTTTTTATCAAAGCAGCAAATACAACAACTCTATACATGTATATGTTTTGGCGGTAGATGACTGCAGCCGGGGTTTTGGGGTTGGTTTGAGCGTTTGATTTGATTGGAGGGTAGGATGGAGGGAGAGGCGAAGCTATTATTTTTCTCTTCTTTGGCCGGGTCCTGCAGCAGCAGCCCCCAGACCCTCAGGAGGGGATTTGTCACTTGCAGGACCCGGCCTGTTCAGCGAGCACACATGAGGGGGAGTGGCCACCAGACCCAGCAGAGGGAAGCCCGCCCCCCCAGATGCAGTAGCCTGTTTTGATTAGGGACTCAGTACGAAGTAAAAAAAGAAGGAAAGTACTTTTTAAAAAGTAAAAAGCACACACGTTAGAGGGAAGGACCACCAGACCCAGAGGAGGAAGTGGAGTCCAAACCTCACATTTTTGACTCGAGTCCAAATCATGTGACTTGAGTCCACAGCTCTGATAAGTGTACACTGTGAACTATTGTACCTACTTGAATACATGCTGACCAAGGCAGTGTGCATACGCTTTCTGTATTCAACCATCAGTAAAACTGAAAGCAAGTACACTTGTCACAATATTTTCTTTTAATTCAATGATGCATTCTGAATTTGTGCACACCGTCTGTAGCTTTGTTGTTTACAAAAGAAAAAAAAATCATACCCATTCACCAAAGGGATATCTTCCATTTTTCTTTCAGCAGTGAAGGTAATAACCTGCACATGGCTGCACACCAAGGTGATGCAATACAATGCAGGACTATGAAAAGCTCTACTACACACCATATGGCAGTCTAGCATCACTCTCCTCTGCTCTCTGGTGACCAGAGTGCTGTGTGATTTGACCTGTCAGTAATGTGCAATGTTCCTATGGCAGATAGAGAGAAGCACTGAGGTGAATGACAGACTGTGTCCTGCTTTCTTCTCGGTGTCAGAGGTTGGTACCTAGAGTTATGACGAGGAGGCTGTGTACATGTGTGTTTATGTGTTTGTTTAGGCCTGGTTTAAAAGGCTGGAAGGGGCCGCTGTTGTTTAGCCTGGTGCAGCATTTTTGTGTATTTGCATTAGCACAGATCAAATAAACAACATTTTTATGAAATAAAATCAATCAATACATAATTATTCAGAAATGTTCCTCAAATTTTTATAGTGAATCTTGTGTTAAATAAGGTCAAATTTAGAGTAGGGGAAGAAAGTTTCATGGACTCAGTGTGTGTTTAACTTGTAAGTGTTACGATCTGGGCCTCAGGTCTCAGCTCTTTGGAGAGTGAGAGCCATCTGCTTTTGATATAAAAGCATTCAGTTGCCCTCAATCATTGTAAGTAACAAATATTGGATTGACTGCAACAGATATTTATATTTTCCTGTAAAGGGATATTCTTCATACTACACTGTTTTAGTTGATCATTTTCTTATAAAATGTGTACTGTATTAGTTTGAATGTTTTTGAATCTGTGTCGCTGCTGGTCTTGGGGTCTCCCTTGAAAAAGAGATCCCTGATCTAATTGGGATAAATAAAAGATATATAATGAATGGATGGATTTTGATAACAGTAGTGAACCATCGACACTTCATCTAATGTTTTCTCTTTAATTTGTTCAAAAACGTAGGTTATGAAGAAAAACATGCACAAATACTGACATTCCCCTCAGCATAAGCTGTACTTTATCCATTACTAATAAGCATTTGCTGGTATGCATGCTTATTTAAGTCATAAGCATGACTCTTTCTGAGTATCAGCTTATTAGCATTATAAGTATGTTAGCATTATGGATGGGGTTAGCAAGCTGGCAGTCTGCCTTTAATTTCAAACTGAAAACGTTCAGCCCATATGTAATCACTATGTAATTGTGCTTTTGTGTTATCTAAAGCCTCCATGATTCACATATACCTTGCAAATGTAAACCATTTCAAAAGCAGCTTACTTGTGTACAAAAAAAAACAATTTTCTCTATACCTTGTACTGCAGCACCAGACTTTTGATTATGATCCACAAAAATACTTGGACTGTTGGTGGTCTTGTAAGAAAATGCAGTCCTCCGATGTTTGTATACTCCATCTGACTGAAGCTAATCCTGATTAAATCAGATCCAGCTCTAACATCTGCTGTCTTTGGGCCCCTGTGTGTCTCTGAAGTCTCTATTTATCAACCAATTAGTGTTTCTTTTATTAGCGCTCTTTAGGTTCGACCTCTCAAACGACTCTCTTGCCCTCTCTTTCCTCCTCTCTCTGCTCCAGCCTCTTATTCTGTTTCCATCTCCCAGTCCCACTTCCATTTTTTTTTTCTCCAGATTTCTTTCATCTTGTTTCTGTTAGCCTCCTCTCTCATCTCCCTCTAGATCCGCACACACCTTCTCTCTCTCTCTCTCTCTCTCTCTCTTTCTCTCTCTCTCTCTCTCTGTCTCTCTCTCTCTCTCTCTCTCTCTCTCTCTCTCTCTCTCTCTCTCTCTCTCTCTCAAGCTCGTCTGTCTCCCTCCCTCTCAACCTCCCGTGGAGCCCCTGCACGGCAATCTTGTCATTACAGACTTAAAACACCTTTTATCAGATGAAATTTCACCACATGCTGTGTGCGCACACATTAACATCCACACAAACCACATGCCACATTCATGTATCACACACACAGATTAACAAACACACGGTTGATAAATGTTGTCGCGGCTGATTGTATTTACAGCCACACGCGTTACAGAAGTCATGTCAAATGTCTGCATCCTCACGCAAACTCACACATGCAGCAAATTCGGAGTGTGTTCCCGTCATGTATTCCCGTCATGTATTCCTAGCGCGTGTTGTGTTTCCAATCGATAAAGGAAAAGCTGACTTGGAAGGAATTCTGTGTTTAGCTGAAGGACACTTGAGCAGGATGGATGTTCGCTGTCACACATGATTGAAAACACTTCCTGCAGCTGAAGGACGGTTTTTCCGGCTCACAGCCGTTCATCACCTTGCTGCAAGTTTGCTTTCAAGTCAGTGTCAGTCGAAGTGTAACAATGAGTGACAGCAGAGAAAGACAGAGAAACAGGTGTTCCAGACATGTGGGACAAGGAAACAGAAAAAAAGGGACATTTAAACAGATAAAATGGAGAATTTTTTCTCTATTGTCTTGTCCAGAAAAGAAAGCTTTAATGCGGTTGTGATGTTGTAAGGCTGTGTTGTGGGTCCAAGGTTCAAGAAATTAAGAGTTATATGACATATTGTTATTATTCTACCCCTTTTAGATTGATAGGTTAAAAAACAGTGAACAGTGAAATTTGTAGAAAAAAACCCGTCCAAATTACCCAAAGTTATTTCTACATACTTCATCTCCCGTAAGCAACTGTTAGACAGAAGCTAAGGTTAGCATTAAGCCACTTAGCCAACATTAGCGTTAGCTAGGGTAAAAAGAACGACAATATGAATTGATAATATTTCGTACCATTACCAAGAAAAGCTAAGTTGCGAAATTCTTTACTGCTATTAGCAGGAAGGTTGTTGAATGCTATCATACGTTTTTGTGGTGTTACAGTCACTAACAAGTAATCAAAAATTCACTTCAAAATAAGGTTCGATTTCTTCTGGAACTTTTAAAACAATTCTCTCGGGTTGCTGATCAGTTAGGAACAAGTGAAAACAATTAGCAGATATGACAAATCTACTTAGCTTCCCAACAGAAAACATTACTTGATTGAAATGGCCACTGCAACAAAGAGGTGAATAACAAGATAAAATTCATGGTATAATATTTCATAAAAAGTATCTCCGTGCTGTCACTGTTTGCCCATGTAAGTATCTACAGACCAGAGTACTGTGCCCTGTAATTATCCGCTGCAGATGCCTCGATACAGAGTTGTTTATTTTGAGGCTACAAGGTGACAAAACAAGGTCTACTGTGTCCACATTTCTAAGTGTGTGTTCCATTGCTCAGACAGCTTCCTGTTTCCAAATCTCATTATTCTCTGCCTCATCTTGGCTTTGTTGGCAGATTAACACAGGAATGGGATCAGGCTGGATTTAGTTTCTTTTTTTAGGATGCAGGGAACAGGTTCCTCACTGAATTTGTAATTTCGCCTCACTTACCTTACTTTACCCTGCTTTCCTCTCTTCTATATCCAGATCTCTCTCTCGCTCTCTGTCTTTGATCATCATTGTCTCTCTCTCCATTTTCTTCAAAATAGTGGTCTTCATTGCTTTCCTCTCATTAGTCCCTGTCACTTCTGCTTCCTGTCTCTGCTCGCAGTGATGAAAATGTTTCCTAAATTAGACAGAGAAGAGAGTGAACTCATTCAATACTTTTTGTATTGATGTTATCTTCACTTGCATTATAGGTGAACCCGCCTAAACTACATTCAGCTGAAACATTATGTCTTTATGTTCACCATTTCAGGCATGCTATAAAACAAGCAATATTTTACCATATCAACCTTTTCAAAAAAACAACACAAGTTGATGTTTAAAGTTCAAAATAGGTAAAACACTGATACATCATCCTGTTATTGTGGAGTTGTTTATTTTTCATATTTTTTTGTCTACACAATTCCAGTATGATTATCAATATCTAGAAGAAAAAGTAGCAATACACTCATGCCCTTTATAAGTTATGTCTCAGGTATTTGAATTTGAATAACTGCTAATCGCTTATTTGAAGAAAAAAAAAAGTTTTTAGTTTCTAAGATTGAATCACTTTTATTTTACATTAAACAGCAAAAAAAAAAAAAAAAAAAAAAAGTTTTTTTTTGCCAAAATGAAAGAAAAAGTGAGAACTTTTATTACAAAGCTGCTTAAAGGAAGCACATGTAACTCCTGACACCTAGTGGACACTGAAGCTTCAGTGTTTAGCCTGCTCTGCATCGGTCTTGAAACCCTTCTGTGTTCTAACCTCTCACCATTTTTCTAAAGCATCTCCAATATTTCTCCTAGTTTGACCATGTAATGGTTGTTGAGATTATTAGAAAACTGCAGAGGCTTTTAGGTCGGGTAGAATCAGTTATATCTGAACCATTTCTCTTGCCCACTTTCATAGTTGCAACACCTTTTGGTTTGCCGTTCCCAAGGCAAACCGAGAGGTTATACCTTCTCTGGACAAAACAAAATACAGACCATTCTGCACTGGACTCTAAACTTTAGAAGGAGGACATACTGGCTGCTGCTTTGTTGTCAGAGAAGCCAGCACTTCAACATGATTCCTTAATGTCTAAAGATATAGTAATCTAATGATATTAAGGTCATTTTACGATTTCATTCATTAGATATCTTACATATTGGACGTAACTGTAAAGGACAAAGGTGTAAATGCAAGTTTTCTTAGCAAGTAATATACCGGTATTCAATGGTTTAATCAAGCAGGATTGTTTGATATGTTTGTTTTGTACAGTATTTGAACTTTCTTCTACTCCCTTTTATGGTCTGAAAAAAATATGCAAAGAAGCTCGATTGGCTTTCTCTGGTAACATAGATTAACGAGCATATTCAAATGACTTAATGCAGTAAAAAATTATTTAAATTTAAATTAAATTGCACCTTAAAGCAACAAAGATTCTTTATAAGGAAGAATACACTGAAAGAATATTCGAGGACACTTGATATACAGCCAGAGGGAAGCAGGGATGAAACAACACCTTTGGTAGTACCACCTAAGCTGCACCCACCCTCATCTCTTTCTTGCTTTGTGAGTGGGTCTATCTGGTTCTCTTCCTTTTCTTTCTCTCCTGTTGCTTGTTGCTGTGCATCTGTGTCGTATGTGTATGGAGTTCCTGATGAGGTTAAGCACATGATTAATGGCTCTATCTAACTGCTTTTACACCGCACTCATCTCTACTTAACTACACACAGGAGCTCAGACGTACACACTCAACAGCGCACACACTCCCACACACGTCGGGCCCTCATGCACCTCGTCACCCATGGTAACATTATGTAAATGACATGCAGATGACGGGAAGTCAATTAGGAGACCAGAGAGCTATGACTCTGCAGAACTCCATTAGCGAAACACTGATCGGCTCTCTGTGTTTTTTTTTTCTCTCCGTCTCTTTCAATCCCACGCTATCTATCTACGTGTTTGTGTGTATGTGTGCAGAAATCCATTAGTGGAGCACTGATCAGCTTGTAGACAGTATAAGCTTGTATCTCAAAGGCAGACTTTTGGCATCAGTCTTATCTCGTGAAAAAAAAAAAGTGTTGAAGTCTTGAAGTTCCAACGTGTCTAGTAGAAACTTTGAGGAAGAAGCACAATGAACAAAGTAAATGAAACACTGAAGCGTTGGCACTGCAGAGTTGAGGTTTTTAGATTTGTTTCCAGCTGAAAACCAGCTTTTGTACTGTATACAATTTTAAAGTCACTTGAGTTAGAATTTGTAAAAGTCAGTTAAACACTGAGGCTGACAGCTGTGTGATGCATCTATTTTTTGCGTTCACAGAAAATATGAAGCTGAAAATTTCTGATCGCTATCGTCATTGTCACAGTTACAAAATTGCGATATTAAATTCATTAAATTAGCTTTTCCTCACAGAGATAATTCACATGTAGCTCTAGAAAAAAAATATAGGGGCTAATAGAATGAGCAATAAAAATAACATGCTTCACACGATGAGTCTATTAGTGCTATTCATTTAAAAAGCTGGGTTCTAATTCAGCTTTTATCTGCTTTAATATAAACAGATTTTTCCAACTTCACACTCAATTAAATTGATCAGCATTGTCAGTTTTTCCTTTGGAAGTCTGATTTATGGAACGCACTTGAGCATTTCTTACCAGATTGTTTTTTTAATACATGCAATCCTCAATCTCTTCACCTTATATCTAACCATTTTTATACAAAAATAACAAAGTAGGGTATAGGATAAGACTACAGAATAGAAATAGTAAGCTCACTGCTAATTAATGTTCACTGCTGGCTGAGGAGGGATCTCTAAGGAATAGTAGAGCAAGATGTCGTGTTGCTTGTGGATCAAAAGTGCATTCAGACACTTCAGTTTGACAAGCAAGCCTTCCTTGATCACATCCCTTCTAAATCCCTTTGGGGCTACACTGAACACACAATTAGATCATGAAATGTGGATTTAATTGTCATTATTTGGCACAGAAGGACACATTTCTCAAGCTGCAAATGAACTTAAAGCAGATGAAACGTTTATTTTTTTAATATAGATATGTTTAAGACGACTGTTCTGTTTCAGTAAATGTAAAGTAAAAACCTCAAAGCAGGTAGAAATAACAAAGTAATGTTAAGAAAGCCTTTATCCAAAAGAAATCATCCATTTGGACACTTCAGGAATACCTAAATTACCCCTTGTGTTATATAAAAGCATAAAGCACTCAAAAAAGGCTACCATAATCACTTTTGCGTACCTCTATCTATCCATCTATCCATCCAGGAAACATCAAAACCAACCATTTCAAGGACAATTTTCCAGCTCCTCCTGGGACATCTCTACGGTTTCCCTAGCCAGAATCCTTAATAATCCTTCCAGTTTGTTTTGGGTCTACCCAAGGGGGGTAACCTACCCATTGGACTTGCCCAGAAAACCACCAAAACTACCAAACACCAAAAATCTTGTAAAACTTGTCAGACTTTTGGTAGTTAAAAGAGGACCTGAAGATAACACATACACCAAGGTTCCACTTGGGGACAAGTGGTAAGCTTTCCCCAATCCTTTAAGTATGCAGTCTGGACAATCAATCTCTTGACTAGAAGCTATATGACTAATTCAGTAACATCTGCCAAGTATGTGGGAGAAGCTTCCGATGGGTTTTCAGCCATTTCATCTTCATCAGGAGATGTGTTGGTTTGGTTTAGCAGATCCTTAACGTTCTATTTCAAGCACCCAACAATAACCCGATTCCTGGTCAGCAGTTGGCAATCGCTCATTTAAAGTGTTACCATGGAATATTAATAAAGTTGAATGTTATGTAATACTTATAATTTCTTGTAAGGTCTAGGCTGTGACAGACAAGAGAAGCAAACGCCCACGCAGGGTTCTCATGGGTACCTTGAAGTTCGCATTTAGCCCGAGATGAACTACAGATAACTTTCTGCCCACCGTTTGACCTCACTTTCAAAACTTAGCCAGCCGACTGCAGGCTGAAACTCTTAAATCATTTCCGTCTGACCTCTTTTTATTGACCTATTCCCTCTCTCAAAATTCAACTCTCACTGCAACAAATGTGAACTCTCCATTTATATGAGGTGCAAGGAGCATGGATGCACACTTCCCGGCCTCTGCTGAGTGTCCTGTCCCTTTCTAACTTTTAACCTTTTTCAAAAAAAAAAAACCTCACCTTAAATCATGCATGACTGTATATTTGCCAGTCGGTCTGTAAAAATGGGATGAGGGATAGTTGCACACCTGTGTCTGCCTTTTTCTTTCCTGTCCTATCATTACGTAAACCAAAGCTTTCTTCGGTCGCGGTTCCATTTGGTAAGCTCTTCTCTCTTCCTTCTCTATCTTCTTTTTCTGTCATGTATGTGTGCAGTCATCCGTCTAATAAAAAAAAAAAAAAAAGACCTCATCTATGACTCCCTTTTGCTTTCCCGGTTTACTTATTTTTCTATCCACCCCTTTCTTTATTTTTATCTCCCTGATCCTCTCTTTCCCTGCCTGTGCTCTCTGTGAGCGGTCATGTGGTTAACAACAACAGCATGCAGGTAGTCGCTGCACACCAGGTTTATTCTCATGGTACAGTGAGTCTCTGACATAGACATAAAGACACAGACATGGTCAACATTACAGTCCTGCACCTTCCATTATGGACTGAATTTACACCATGTTAAAAGACAACAGAACATAATAAACAAGAGGCAGTGGGAAACATGTACTCCTTCACATCAGTAAAGAGAATCATTGTACTTACTCATGGTGCACTGCATAAGATGCCAACATAATAATATGAAACACCGTCCCAATCAGATCAAAGGGGAGATAACTCAAATGAACATGTCCCTTGCATACTAAATGGAAAGGCTTTAGGTTCTGTTTGCCAATTGCATCTTGGTAGATTTTAAACATAGGTCATTGTAATCAATATAACAATGTTTTAGGTGTAGACCTGCTCTTTCTGTAAAAAGACTTGAGATAATGTGTAATAACATTTGGCACTACTTAAATAAAGATTGATTGAAATATCATGTTACCATTTTTGTTTTTTATAATTGTAATCATAATGGTTATTTTTAAAGACAGCATGGTATGGTATGGTGTATGAGAGGAGGATTTCAGTTGTACATGTAGGTGGTTGATGAAAGCGCATAGTTCAAATCAAGTCAAAAACAGTTAGAAAAAGGATTTCCAATAGACCGATATAGAATCATTTTTATTGTTGATAAATTCATTATCACTGACATGCAAAAAATGTCCCGTACAATTTCAGGAAAGGCGACTCAAGGGTGAACGACAAAAATGGATGTTCAAAATATAGGAGATGAAAATGCATGTAAACTGAAAAATGGATCAAAACGAATTACACAATGAATTTAAGATAAAAGTAAAAAATTATCCAGTGAAAAGATAGTTACAGTTCATTGAAACCAACAGACATATCGTGTACTGTTGGCACTGCATAAAGAGAAGGCGAAGGCGTACTACAGAGTTCAAACTAGGTGGTACTGGAGTATCTATAAGGGCCGTTGCTAACTATTATTGATATAAAATAAAGGTTTAAATCTGTGGCTGGCAGTGGCTCAACCAGGCAGATATGGGCAAACTTTACCCACATGTTTGTTGGGATTTGTGCAGTAACACACATCATCTATAGACGTAATGAGCTTCATCAGCATGATTCCCGCTTGAATATCTATATAGCAACATGCCTTGTGAATCAGACCTTGGGACGATGAGAGTGGGAGAAAATCATGCACAATTTCTTGGCGTCATTAGTGGCCACAATCCACTCTTAAGTGAATTCACTCCATGTTTTCTTGTTTGCTTGTGCATCAACAAATCTTCTCACCCAAACATGATACAAGGATTTCTTCAACACATGCTAATGCACAAACACACACACACACAAACACACGCAAACTTGCACAAACTCGCACACGCACACACAGAAGTAGGGTCAGATTTTTTCTTCATGGCACCATCAACATTCAGGACATATGCAAATAGAAAAACAACATAAAAAAACATAGACACACGCACACCCTCACCCTAAAACACATCAAACTGTGTGGAGTAAACACAAACACCTGGAGGTTAGTGTGTTGGAATCAGAAAGCTGTTCTTCTTCCTGTGCAGATGTGTGGGCTGCAGAATGTGTTATCAGCATCAGAACAGTTTGAGTTCCAGATAATTGAAAGGAGACGAGGAATCTGTCTCACTCTGCCAGACAACAACACACACACACACACACAAACACACACACACACACACACACACACACACACACACACACACACACACACACACACACACACACACACACACACACACACACACACACACACACACACACACACACAAGCAAAAAAACCTCACCATCAAACGTTTTGGGAAATCAGCATCAATTACTTTCCCTTTTCTCTCCCATTTTCAGCAGCGTTTCTGTATCGGAAAGAGAGTTTACCAACAAAATAAACAAATGTTTAATACTGTCCATGGCTGTTAACTAGAGCGACGTGATGCTACTGGGCTTGATACTGATGCAGACAAGTGATGTGAAACACTTGGAAGAGATGCATGGATTCCAATACTCCTGAAAAAAAAAAAAAAGAATGCGACGCAACATTCAATGCTTCCTTATGTTTGTGTATATCTTGTGAGATTTGTTCCATCTCTTTCGGTCTACTTCCTTTGCTTGTCCTCGCGTAAATACTTACGAGCCCTCGCTTTTTTTTCCTTTTCCACTGCTGTGCTTGTTCAAATTGTGGTTACAAAAACGTGGCTGAAAAAACAGCTTGAGCTCAGAGATCAAAAACCCTCCCTGCCTCTGGAACTACATTAGTGCCCCTGCGGCTCAGGGATCGAACCCTGCCAAACCTTTCCCCTCTTGGGTTTCACTTTTATACTTTCTTGGGATGAACATGGAGTGAAAACAGTTGGATTTTTATCACTCTAGCAGCTGCCTCTGAGAGGAAACAGTTGCGGTGAGAATAAATGGAGCAGTGACAGATTTACTTAAATCAGTGGGTATAATAATTTGACAACAGAATACTTCTTTGCACAACAGGCTTGCATTTGCAAATTGGCATTGCCAGAGTGGCACGAAATTGAAGTGTTTGTATTTCAGAGTGCTAACAGAATTCAGCATTTCAAAGCAATAAGCCACAAGAGGGTCTTTTTTTTTTTTAACACTGATTTTTACGACAGCTAAGAGCTATTCTGTCGGCTCAGCAGTGAGAAAAACCCTCTCAGTTATTCTAAAATCCCTTTAGTACAGCCAGGAGTGGATTAATGCATTTTGATGTAACAAAGGTCACACATTACAATGCAAAAAGGGGTTCATGTTCAATTCATTTTTTTATGCTTTTAATCAATAAAAGATGAATTAAATTCCAACACTGCCAACCCCTTTCCTTACCGCAATGCTCGAGGATGTGTCATGCATTTGAAAACAAAACCACTCATGATAATTTGAATAAAAAGACTATTTTACATTTCTCCACTGTTGTTGAAGTGACTAAATAGTTCTTCCACTTCAAATCAAAAGCATGGATTAAAGTTTTTCACACTAAATGTTCCAGATTAGCCCAACAACCAATCGAGTTGCCCTCGTGTATGTCGATTAATTTCTAAGACCAGAGTGCGATGAACTATCATCGCAGGCATATTATATTATTTTACACACACACAAGTACTAACCATATAGCTCACAAAGTATAAGTTCTCTCGCACATAGTAGCCCACCTGAGAGGTTTTTCAGGCACCAGCAAGCACAAAGCAGCCCCCGCACATGGGGGGGGGGGGGGGGGGGGGGTGACACACTCTCTCAGAGCAGCTCTGCTCTCAGAGTTAAAATCTTCTAGCAGGAATCAACCTGACTTTTGACACATTGGAGGCTGAGACCTAGGATGGAATTGGATCTTTCATGATTGGTCACTTTCAACACCATCACACCCACATAACCAGTTTATTCAACCTCGACAGCTTAGGCTGTTGTGAATCAATCAATCAATCAATCATTATTTGTACAGGCAATTCATAATAAATGTTAATTCAAAATGCTCTACAAGATAGCAGGTAAAAGACCATACTCCTTTTAATGTTACACAATAAAAATTAGATAGGGGGAGATGGTTTAAGATGCAGGAAGGATTTCTCCTTTGTATTCTTCACCTTCCTGTTGTCCACACTTCCTTGACTCTGAGCTGGAGCAGAGTAACAGTTTATTTAGCGATTAATTTAATTTTTTTCTTCAATAGACTATTGACGAGAGACAGTGATGAAGACAAGGAAGTTTAATTTATTGTACAGATCAAAAAAGTGACTTAGTTTTACTGCCAGAGAGTAACGTCAAAATTTCAGTATCGGTGAGTTTTGAAGCAAATCTGGCCTGGACGAGAGAGCTGAGTTTTGGATCTTCTGTCTGGTTAGCCCTGAGATGCTTGGAGCTAGCTACAGGGCTAACGGAGCTCCTTCGCTAACACAACCCCTGTCCTAATATAAGAGCCGGACAGTGGGCACAGCCAGCTGTTAGTACCAACCAGCTGTTAGGCGAATGAAGCTCTGCAGAGGAAGTTACATGTAGGCCTGGCCGATATGATCAAACATTTTATTATTATTATGTTAAGTTGAGCGGCCCTTCTTGTCGTCTTGTTGACAGTGTTTTCTCCTGCTTTGAGCCGGTAAGATCAACGTTTCCTTCAGTACCGCGATCGCTAATTTGGGCTGTATTTTCATTCCGCTCCGAGCGTCTGTAAGCCTGCCTACCCATATCCTTACGACATGATTGGCTGTTCATCATCATTTTCTTCTTCTCTTTAATACTGGGTGGCATCTAGCGTTGAAAGGCGCATTAGCGCCCCCCGTTTCCCAGTACTTGGATGGTGTAATTACAGGTTGAAATCTATCAAACTTTTATTGAAAATTTTTTATATTTATATTGACAAAAATTATATCGCAATGATTATTGTTATCATTTTATCGCCCAGGCCTAGTTACATGAACCAGTTTGTAGCATTAGTTTTCTTATTCACCCCGGTGCATGGTCCTGGACACGGGATTTTATTGTGAAGGCCTACAACCTGGCTGACAAACGTACAGCTAACTGGGAGCCGGATTGATTTTAAATCTCACAGCTACTGAGAGATAGTTAACATAATATGCTTAAGATTATAGTTTTTTCGCTTTGGACTTTTGGTAGAACTAAAACGGCATACTTGCCGTGAGTTTTCCAGTTGGCATCCATTTAGTATAACAAAGCCTTTACTCTCTCTGCTCCATCTTTCTCTCCATCTGTCCCCTCTCCTTCAGCTTCTTGAAAACCCTTCTGTCTCTCTGTCCTCGCCTCCCCCCTTTCCCGTTTTTTAGGTCCATTTATTTCCCAGTGAAAGTGCTCTTGTTTCTATCTCCTGGTTTTATATCTTTTCATACTATAATTTGGATGTGACTTCGACCCTCATCTAACCGAAATATGAAATAAATATGACATGCTCTATACCGCTGCCTTTACCTTTGCCAAAATAAACCCACGGGAATAGGATCAGAGACGGGCTAAACTACTGTCATGTGTGGATGTGTGTGTAGGGTGTGTCTGTGTGTGTGTGTGTGTGTGTGTGTGTGTGTGTGTGTGTGTGTCAGCAGAGAGCAGCTGGACAAAGATATGGAAATAAATAATATATGAAGGACATCTTCCAGACTCCCCATGGAGAGAGTAAAGCAGGCATGGATTTGAAGTGGAGAGAAGGAATAAAGACAGCAGTGGAAGGAGGGATTGATTTGTTGCGTCCATCCATCTTGCATCTTAAGACACAAGAAGGCAAGGGAATTGAAAAAAAGAACAGGAGGGCAGGATAATGAAAAATATGTAAGAACCCTGAAACAGTGAATGAGAATAATAGAGTATGTAAAGTCGGATGGGTTGCTGTATGAAGTTTCTGATAGAATAGTAGTAAAGAAAGACAGCAGAAATAACATCAGTGTAAGAGAGGGCTACACACGCTGCAGATTTGATGACCTCAACTTTTGTTAAAAAAAAATGTATACATATTTGTTTGCAAATCAAATGGGCTCATGTTACAATACATTTTGTTTTTGTGTAATGTAATAATCCCCTACTACTATTTTGATGCAAGAAAACACTAAGTGTAGAAGGGACCGGTACACATTCAGTGGTTGCTGTACTTCTGCAGTTGCTAGGAGAACTTGAAAAGATTGAGAAACAGTTCAGCAGTTAATAAATGTTTATTTTTCGACTTGTGTCCACATCCTAAGTCTGCTAAACCATTTAACAAAGTACCTGAACAATAAAACATGTAAATATTAATTAAAAGGTAATACTAAAATATACTTTAAGTAACTTATCATTGATAGAAATATACAAACTGTGATGATGTGATGAATTATTTTTGCAGAGATTATTTATGTTCGTTGTCATTCAATTACGTTACTATTACATTGCGGTATGAACCGTATGTTCACACCACCTACAGTATATGCCACCATCATCCTGTTCACCCGTGACCTATAAACAGCTGACAATACCCCCTGATTTATTAATCCACACTATCAATTATCACTACCTAGGGTCCAAATAAAGTAAAAAAATAAACATAAAACAACCACTGAAATACAATACATCAATACACACACTAAATTAACTCCTACAAAGTCAATGGCAGTAGACAATTGATTGAGGTAGCAAGTTAATGGAGGAGGATAATTGATTGAAAAAGGAAGATAAGAGTTGGAAAGAGAGTCTACAGTTACAGATGATGGGTTGACAAAATCAAATGTCTTCCGCCACTCTTTGCAGTAGATGCATGTATGTCAAATTTGACCAAATTGGTCTAAACACCACCAATTTTGCATACAACCAGTTAAGAATAATTTGGTATACAAAGTGGTGTTTCAGTAAAAGGGGACTTGAGTATATCTAACAGATTAGAGCAGATAATAATGATAAAAGAAGAAGCTTACTTGGACTTCTCTAAAAGGACTTCACCTTACTTAAACTTAATTAAGTCTGAAATTTAGATGTTTAGCATCATCCAGGGACTAATGGCCAATTAAACATGTTGGGACTGGCATATACTGGCCACTATGTTCCATTCATTTCCTGCTCTGTGAATAAAAAAAGAGGATGTTTTTTCCCCCTGCATCCTAAAGTCTTCAGTATTAATAAAGGTCTCTTCATAATTTCTCTAGAAACTTTTTTTTTTTCTGAGGGGGAGCAGTGTCTTATTTTTAGACTTGGCATTTCAACAAAAAACTCCAGCTCCCCTTCACTACAGTTTGGGTCACTTGGCAATGGTTCATGAAATACATGCTTGTTGCCAGATGGGCATTTTAGCATGGGCATCTAAAAGCTCCAATCTAAAATGGTATGATACGATTGGCCTTGGGGAACTGCTGGATACTATTTCCTCCACAGCCGGGCCCAGCTTTTAAAGCACTCTGACTCCACCTGTTAAGCCTCACAAGATAAATAATGCAGCATCCCTTATATATGTTCACGCTCTTGTTGCTTCTCAAAACATTTAAAAGGGGTGCTAACAACATCCAAAATCACTTTTGTCTATTTTTGTTCTCTCCAAAAAAAGAAAGAATGGTATAACTGGCAAAGGAAGAACGAAAACTAAAGAGAGGTCAGACTTTGTGAAACACGGATTATAAATGAGAAAGACCCCAATGAAGTGGTTTTGGTTCTCTTTGTAGTGCCAAAGCCTGAAGGTCAAAAAAGACATGAGTGTAGACTTCTTTTAGATCCAAGGAGGCCCGAGGGTCAATGTAAGAGAAGCAACAACAATATTTTAGCACTGAGGAAATCAATGCTGAGCCTCTTTCAACTATAAAAGTCTGAAAAGCTGTTTTGATGTAGTCCACAACTTCGTCTGGAAAAGGTTTGAGTTTTGGATGTCAGTCACTGTCTCAGAATGAAACGTTCATTCTCCCGTCCATATACAGTTTGTTCTAACAAGCAAACATATTTTGTAATGTCCATTCAGTCTAATTTTCAAGTTAGTGTTTTTCATTAATTGCTTTAAGACGTATGTTTTGCAATCTGTTTGTGTGTGTGTGTGTGTGTGTTTTTTTCCGTACTCTGAATCTGAAAATAAAATGTAACTGAACTTCACTGAAATCAGCTACAAGTCAGCTATTAGGACTCATCTGAGATCCCAGCATGAGGTCCAGAAATGTTCTGTGTAGCAGCTCCGACTTAAATGTGATGACCTTCTCCTCAGGGGGTCCAGCTCCTGCAGAGATTATCTGTGATTTGCTCTTTGCCTGCCCGCAGTGTCTTTTTAAGTCTTGTGATTGTGAAACACTGTGATTCATTTTACATCAGAGAAAAATCTAATGATTCAAGAGTGTGTTTGTTGCTTTTTATCACTGGATCATTTGTTGAGCTCTCTGAGAATGATCAGAGTGGTGTTAGTTTAATTGGGAACAGGGTTTTTAAACACATTTTTTTTAAGTAATTAATGAGTTCCAGTTCAAAAGTCCTGTATGGCTTGCATTAAACACTCATGATAGCACTTAGCAAAAGCTCAGTAGTGCAGTGGACTATCAGAATATGACTATGAATTAGTTGGTCCTCTAATGAAATCTTTAACATTTGAAATTAAAGAAGCTTTGCTCTGCTTTTGCTTTGAATGAACCTCCTCAAGACAAACGATCAACATTCTATTTAAAGTGATGTAAATTGCATGGTGTATGTACAAAAGCCTGCTGCTATGGTTATCTTTCCATGGGACCCTGCAGAGATAAGCACATTTTGAAACTGTAAATACTCAAAATATTTTGGTCTGATTAATCGCTATGTATGCATATGTTAATCGCTATAACGGAAAAGAAAAAGAACATCATTAAAAAAACGTTGTGTGCCAGTTTTCTTTCATGGGTTGACAGGTTGTGATCATTTCTTGACAGATGTACTTGGAACGTGTCTTTGGCTTTTTTTTTTAAATGTAATGTTCTCAAAGGATTTCAACCCACAACGCATGTGACCCCCTTTTTTTTTTTTTATCACTCATGCAGGGAATCAAACACGGATAAGCCAAATATGGCACATTTTTCGATACGCTGTAATAAATGGATATTAATGCTAATCTGAGTTACTCCTACAGCTTTATCTTTATTCTAAAAAAAGAAGAAACTAATGTTGCAGTGAAATGCTACTACTTCAACAACAGGCCGAGACCCACAGTGGCTTCCTGCTTGTTTCCTGCAGGGTGAAAAAAAAAAAAAAAGGTGGCATGATGCACACTCATACTTTCATATATTTCACGGTCAGGGCTGAGGCAGTCACTGAAACAACATAAGTACTCTCCAGACGGCATATCAGAGAGAGGACGAGGTGAACATAAAATGTAGTTCACCTACTTGGAAATGAGGAAAAGCACCAAATGCAGCATCACTTTGAAATCCTCCCGCAACATTGTTCGGGGGATTTTTCACTGTGCACATTTTTCAAGCAAAGATCCTGTGATGATAGGCCTCCTGCTTCTGCATTCCACCTGACATTTTCTTTTGCTTGCCAATGTCAGTCTCAGAGAAACTGATGATGTGTCCTGTGTTTCCATAGATAGATCTACATATCATCCTTCATTCTCTGTCTGGACTCGCTCTAATATTCTAAATTGATTTTAAGGTTCTGCCACCTTCAGTTACCCCAGGTATCAAGCTACAGCTTGACAAAGAGAAGTATGCTGAGAGCGGTTCTGATAAGCTAATTGTCGCAATGGGAGTAAGTTACTTGTCGTCATGCAAAGTACAGGATGCTGCATTTGTATCACAGTTAAAAAAAAAACAGTTGGATGGCTTAAATCTCTACTACCTAAAAATGTGGCGAAACAAGCACATTCAGTTAATCAGTGAAGCCATGATAACTTCCACACATCAAATGAAAAGGTTAAAAAGGCTGCAGATATATTGACTTACCGATATGAAAAATTAATGGCAATAATATAGTGAGCGTCACCAGCTGTAGACTCAGAGGCGGTTGGCAGCTGTAGGTCAAGATTTTGAAATTGAGGACGCACCATCGAATTTTAAATAGAAGGTGTGGAAGCGTTTTGGTTTCCCCAAGATAGAAAATGAAAGAGGTGAGGAGATAACGGACAAGACAAAAACCGTGTGCAAATATTGCAAGAAGACAGGGAACTACACAAATAGCACAACCGACATCATGCAGCATTTAAACAACACCGCAATAAGAACCTCCAATCACCTCCCCTTGATGGGAAGAAAAAAAAACATTAAAACATTAAACCACACTGACAAGTGGGTTCGCAGCCCCTTAAGGAATCTTTTTCAGTCATAATTTGTCTCCAGTCACATTTTGTATCATATCATGAGAGAATCGTCTCGTCAACCCAGCATCGTGAATCATGTCGTATCGTGAGTTGAGTGGATCGATACATTCCTAGACCAAACACTTGTGGAAAATACATGCAGTATTAAAGACAAGATGGTCGCTCAATGGAAAGTAACTGTGCATGTAAGTGCATCACCGCTCAACACTCTGCAGGGTTATTCTGCTTGTTTAATCCATATAGTAACCTCTGCTGCTGAGAGGCAGAAATAGAACTGATTTTTTTTTTTAAATACTATGATGCTTTAATGAAATGCTATTTGACTGGTGAATATAGTAGTACTAGTAATATCGGTGCATGTATGCGAATATAATTAGCTCATACTGATAGTCACTGGATATACTTATATCAGTCAGTATTATCGGCTGGCCAATTGATTGGTCGAGCTCTCATAAATTGTTAAAGTTGGCCAACAATTACCAGTAAAAGAATTGAAGCTGCTTAGCTGGTTAATAAACGGAACAATAGCCTGTGTTGTCTGATCCTGGGAGCATTAATCCGCTTAATATCTGTTTGAAAAACCCTAACAATAAATATCTTAAATACATTTCTGTCTACAACTGATGCACCAGACTGATTGAAACACTTAAAATAGCTACACTGAAGGTGGGAAGGGAAGACTCTACTAGCTAAACTATGGTAAACTTGTAAAGGAAACCAGATCATTGTAGGTTATCAAATCATGTTGTCCATTTCCTTGCCTTCACTTATACCAGCATAGTTGCATGACAGCTTGTTTATGTATTATTGGATGGGAAGATGTGTTTTGTCCCCATGGCTGAGTTGGGTTGCAACAGTCCACACAAGCAATAAAAATCCTAAAAAAAAAAAAAAGCATAACTCCAATAAATGTCAACATCATAAGGCATGCACTGAGATATAAGACAAGGTCTGAAAGTCCTGCAGCTCTCAACCCTCCTATGTTACAGATTTCTTATGTTGAATCTATAGCTTTAAACCACATTTTATATTCTTCTTTTTTCTGTTCCACTAGTGCTCTTTGCTGGGGGGGGCGGGGAATTAATTCCCAAACTTCAGAAGGATAAATATGTTCAGTTAGAGTACTTACAGTGTAAGTATTAATGGTTTGGATGACTGACTCAGGCAGGTCAGCACAACACAGAGTAAAAGGAAAAGACCACCACAGAGTATTTAATAATGCATGGGATAGTGTTAAAGAGCTTATGAGCGATGTAGTCATGCCAACCGTACATGCTTCTAGCAGCATTATTAACTTTAGGCCAAGAGGCTGCGTTGCTGAGAGCACAGCCAGATAGTCTGAAGGGGGTTATATAACAACACCAAAGGAGAATGACTAATGCAGAGATGCAGCAAAAGGAGGTATGATGAACACACTCCCAATAGACAACAAGCCACTGGCTGGGTCATAAACCCTATAGACCTGTGTCCACCAATCACCATTATTTATTTTTAGCAAGAAGAGGCTAAGAGCTGCTGCTTTGGGAGGCCACCAGAGTGTCTGTCTTTAATATGAAGTTTTTTTTTAAGCTTTCAGCACCTGGCACTTTAAGTGCTAAAACACATGCAGGCTTCTTGGGGCTGTCAACGACTCATCCTTCCCTCAGTTATGGAAGGCCAGTGACGGAGTAAGAAGGTGTCCTCAGAGGAAAGTATTCTTTAGTCAAAGGAGGAGACTGACACATGGAGCTGTAGGAGATCCTTCAGTGGGGGCCGACAGGGTTTTGGAGATTATAAGTAAAACACAGCAGTAAATAGTGTTCCGCTGGCTGCTTCCTTTTTAAAACTGTATGCCTGTAAAGCTTTCATTTTCTCTGTGACCTTGATATTTTTTGGCTTCAGGAAAGGATTATCTCACAAATAATTAAATGGCAAAAAGCTTCAAGCAGCATAAAGGCCATAAAGGAAATTAAAATGTTTACTCTTGATGTTTTTTGGTTAGCTGTTTCATATTAAATTGCCCTTTTGTTGATGTTTCTTCTTTGTTCTATCTCTGTCTTTTTGATGGTAGAGTCGAATTAACACAACACAACTTCACCTTTTCAAAGTCTTAACAACAATGTCATTAGTTTATAAGATTCATTATTACCTTAGGAGTACTTTAAAGTGTGGTAAACAAAAAAAAATGTACTGCCACAATCCACCACTTCTTTATTTAGCATTGTGAGCTTGATGTTCTTCAGTAAACAAGAGATTTCCAGTCAGGAGTAAAATGAGAGTATTGCCCTTTACTCCAAAACCAACATGTTTTAGAGTGCATTATATTGGCTGGTGTGATGGGCGTCATCTAAAAAAATAAATAGTCCTTTTTCTCCTTATTGTCTAGCAGTCGATGCATTATGCTTTGGTGTGCTCTGACACTTGTAAAAGGGCTGACACAAAAACCTCTTATTCAGCACTTGTGTTTTACTAGCCTGTCCCTCTTTTAAATCCTGTTATAAGTCAACCGTAGCTGCTGGAAAAACAAAAAAAAACTGCATTCCAAGACGTCAGGGGCCTGAAACTACAAGACATGTCAACAATAACCTTTCTCTGTGAATTCACAATGACCTATTAGAAAACAAGGAAGCATTATAGGTCAAGTTAGCCTTTACTTTAACCTGCAGTAAAGGAATTTACTGGAAGGCCGAAAAGAGTAAACATACCTTAGACGCATCAAATTAAGGCCAACATGGTTTACATCTTAAACGTTTTCTTTTACCCCTTAAGCAGTGAGAGCATTGTTTCATATTAACCCTCTTTTAGTACGGTAAGAAAAGAAATGGTCTGCTGCAGCAGGAAACAACAGCATTACATAAGAGAGACAATAGTAAACCAAAAGAATTAAGTTTCAGGTCAGACAGCTAGGTCAAGAGTTAAAACTTAAGAAGCTCTATATAGATGAGGGGATCTTCTAATTCAGGTGATAAATCTTTTTTGTGTTTAGTTTTATTACTACAGGCGTCCATTTTCCACCCCTATCCCTTCTACATTAAGATTGTTAAGATTATAAAGATTAGATTGGCAAATGTTTTAGCGTTCCGTTGCCACCCTATTTGACGAATGTATAGTATGAACCTGACTTTGATTTTGCTTCTGTCTTGAATTCCTTCATCCTTCCAGGTACGCGTATCAATCACTTTAGCAGATACATTCTCAGTTCCGTTAACCAGTTGGTTAGTAGCTTTGTATTTTTGCTATGTGGTGCTGGGCATATATTGTGCGATGGTGTATAAGGTTGTTGTCCCGGCAAAACACTTCCTGTTAAGGATGGAAATGACATTTTAAATGTTGCAAAAAACTGAACTCATATAAGACCAAATCAGACCAAACAAAAAGAACAAAAAAAGAAAAGTTAAAATTATTAGGAGGTTGTAATTTTTTCATCATAACAGGTTAACCTTGTACAGTCATTTGATCAATTATTGGTAAAAGAAAATGGAATGACTGGAGCTCTAAATAAGATAATAATAAGTGTGCACACAGGTAGGCAGGTATGCACACACAGACACACACACACACACACACACACACACACACACACACACACACACACACACACACACACACACACACACACACACACACACACACACTGTGCCTGAGTAATTTGGATCGGTGTTTAACACAGTATAGCCAGTGGACCAGCTGGAATCAAATCACCCAATCATACTGCAGAACACTGACAAGCAGGCCCATTCATCATCCAATTATGAGCCGGCATGCTGAAGACTGACTCGTGATTCTTGGTCTGTTAGGACGGAGGAGAAATTTGGAAAACATGCAGGCAACCTCATGCAGAGTCTTGCACACGCATACAGTATATAGCTTGCAACAAATGCTAATAACTGGCTTGTTTTTGGAGGTGTTTCTTGCCCTTTGAAAACCGTCTTTACCTCTCTCATGTAATTCATACTTCAATCTATCCAGCAGAACACACACGCGCACACACACACACACACACAGACACACAGTCTCTCAAACAAATAAACACAAAACTCTTGTAGAATGAGTTTCCTCTCTTACTGCGTGACAGATAATAGATCAACCAGCTCTTTGCCAGAACACTCGCACACATTCTCTTATAAGGGATAGCATACACATCAGGTTAGGCCCCTCCCCAGCAGAGTAGGAGATAATAGAGAACCAGAGCCCCTTGCCTTCTACCTGCAGCACTGGGTCATTAAGCTGCCGCAGACGCCGACACGGTGTGAAATGAGACAGCATGGGAGACGAGGTGAGGCATACGGAGAAAGACTAAAGGAGGGAGAGTGTGAGAAGGTAAAATAGAGTGAGCAAAGAGTTAGAAAGGATGTGAGAGGACTGGGGAGTGACAGAGCGGAAGAGAGACAACAAGAGGCAGAGTTATAGACAGATCGAGAGACACAGATTTGTGGGTGGTACGTTATGGAGAGATGAAACGTTTCACCCATCATTAGTGAAGTTGTGCCAGTCTCTGATGCTCCCCGAAGGCCTTGATATGGAGGGTCGAGATGGGGTCATGTCTTTTAACTCCACCTGGCTGCTATTTCAATCAGTCAGCAGTACATCAAGTATCCGTCCCGGTGGCACCGCTCCCGAAAAACTTAAATAACATAATATACTCAGAAATGTTCAACTGTGGAACTTTCAAGTCTTGTTGGTTAAATTTGACACTTTAAATCCAAAGTGGTGTATTTTCCATGGTGGAAAACATACACTAACTGGGATGTACCAACCTTTTTTTTTGGAATGGGGGGCGATTCAAAATTAAAATGGGTCAAGGAGGGCCATGGATGAGTAGCTGAGAATAAAGCTGGGGCAGAAAGTCTATGCAATAGGAAAATGTGTTTCCTATGACCCGTGTGTGGTAGTAGAGTAGTTTATTCACACTAAGACAATATGTGGGGATAATGCAACGAATGCTGTTGCCAGCAGGCATTAAATGACAAGAGAAGAAGATGAGTAGACGTGTAAAGTTTGATTTGATGCTGGCAGTTTAGCATGGCTAAATGCAAATACAATCACTGAATATTTGTTTTCTTACACTGAGGACTAAAGGGGAAAACAACTTGAGTGTTGTGTGGAGCGAAGTACAAGCACATGAAACGACATTTAGAAATGAAACACTCTGCTTTTCTAAAACGAACCTGTTGACTGCTTTCAAAAATGACAGCTGTACTGCTGTGTTTTTGTCATGAGGACATACTGTGATTTTGGGTTACCATTTCAGGTCCAACCTGAGGCTCGGCCAGTTGAGAGCAACTGTTTTAAAAAACAAATGCACTTCCGTGCTTTGTACTCTGTTGTTTCTAAAACGTACTTCTTTGATGCCTTTCTGGCTTTGCTAATGCTTCATGGGAGCTGAAGATTGTTTGTTTCCCTCAGGACAAGCAGAGTAAATCTGGATTGAGGGGGGGGGAGACTGAAAGGATGCTGCTAGCAAAAGGTGCCCTTGAACAAGGCACTTAGTCACTGAGATGCTCCAGTGGATCAGCTGGTGGTTAACAGATCAGCCTCTGGCAACACTGGGCAGCTTGCAGGTGTGAATATTTAACTGAGCAAGTGTACTGCAGGGCACTCATGGAAAAGAAAATGTCCCATGCATAAAAACAATGGTGAATTTTAGATGGTGTTCAAACGAACAGGTATCCATTCAGGGCCAATGACCAAAATGCATCTAACATCTGGACTTCCATTGCTTACAAATAATGACTTTGTCCCACCTTTGCTCTACTGTCGTGCACTGGAAAAAGATGACACCATTAGCCATGCTTAACTTGCACAAGGTGTGTAATATAACCTTCATAACCTGCAACAATGGTTTATGACAGCATCCTGGCATCACTGCAAAGATGGCTACCTAAGTGGTGTTATGTTCTATGACACACTACAGTGCTACAGTGTCTGATAACCACAAGGTCAAATAAACTAGTAATTTTCTGATAGCCATTCTGAATTATCTCGTGTGTGTAATGTGTCTGGGAATGATGGACACTTTTCTTCATGATCTTGATAAGCTTGAAATTGTGTGAAAAATACGTCAACAACCATTTTTAGCAATGTTCAAAGTTACATTCAGTCTACATGACCAGCTCAACGATAGCTACAAGTTAAATGGTGGCTAGCTGTCTTGAGCTATCCCAGTGACTCACACAACACTTCACAATGTGTGCTGAAGGTGTAGTTGATAAAAATTAGAAGTCAGCGCCATTAACGGCCCATATATGTGGCTACAGTATTAAACATGCACCTGGACAAGGTGTTGCTGAAGCGGGACTATGCTAATCTAAAATCAGTAATTGAGCACCTGACTTGAATGTCATGCCGTGTTATCTGCGTCGGTAGTAGTGTCGTCTATAGCCTCTTGTGCAGAGGACCCAAAGACATGTAAATGAGAAAACTGGAGGTTATGGTTTGCAGATTGACTCACTTTACCTCACTTGACTGCCATAGTACGTCCTGGGATATGGCTATAACCCATAAAACGATACACCGTTCATCCCTAGGTGGTACCACTGGGTTAATCCCAGTTTTGTTACATGTAGGTGAGATAACTGATGAAAGAGGAAATGTCAAGTTGATATCTGAATAACTGGAAATAATTTGTATGCAGGATACAGAAGAGCAATATTTTCTTTGGCTAACTGGCTCTAGGTTTCTCACATGAATATGATGGAGAGGTCTCGAGAGCAACAACCATAGACAAGTCTGCATACTGACCTGTAAGGTTTGTAGGCAACACACGATCTGGGGTTAGTTCAGACAGTTTAATAGGCTGGTTCTGCTTTTATTCAGTCTGCCTCTACCTGCTGGGCAGGTAACACCAGCTAACAGCTGTTTTAGATATCAAGCTGAGGTCTTGTCAGGAAAACACAAACAGCAGGAGAAGATAGATTGGTCTTTGGACGTTTCTTCTCTCCCTCTGCTGGAACTGATCGTTTTAAACAACGTGTGAAGCATCTGGCTCCGACAATGGTGCAACAACTTGAATCCCCAACAAAAAATACTTTTGGACACTTCTCCACATGTGCTACTTTTCCATTACATTCTTGCATTGATGTTCATCCTTTCGTTATATTTTAACTGCTGGGACTGGGATTAGAAAAAAAAAAAACAGACTCTAGCAGTGAATAAATCACTTTCCCTTATCATCTACCTTGTAAAAAAAACAAGAATAAACCGCTGTCAAGCATGTATAAATACACAAAGAACACACATGCACACAATACATCTAGCAATCACTTACATTCATATGCAGAGTACACAAACACACACTCAACAAGAAAGAATGCGAATCAAGACAAGAGTGTAATTGCGACCTAAATCCTGTGATTAGAGGGGGTGAAGCGGAGAGAAGCTGATCAGCTGATTTGGTTGATTAGCCTGCCGCTGACGACTTTAATTTACTGCGCCGAGTCAGAGAGAGGACAAGGCAGCATAAAGAAGTGTACCACTGTCTACTTTCATTTGAAGAATAGCCTTCCCTTCACTTACTCAGCGGTACCTTGGCACAGCTTGAAAGAGTTTTTCCTTTGTACTATATGTGTGTGTCTGTATGTGTTGCGATATCATGACTCTGTTCTGCCAGAAATAACAATATCAACTACTTAAGAGTGCTTCACTCAACTTCTTAGGGTGCACTCACACTAGGCCAATCCATAACAAACTCAAGCCCATTTGACCCCAAAGTCCAGTTCGTTTGACGAGTGTGAGTGCACTTCCTTTGCCCTGGCACAGTTGAAAGAGGTGGGCTTCGGCACGGTACGGTTACTTGTGCGCAAGCAAAAGAACGGGTTCCCAACATGGACCTGAAGAAATGTGACATCACTAAATATTGCCGCCTTGCATAATTGAAAAGTTCAGGAGGGTTAGAGGGCGGTATCTGAAGAAAACGACTCAAAATAAGCCACAAAGTCAATCAAGTTTGCTGTCATGTTTCCTGTGTTGTTCTCCATTGTGCTGACTGGGAGACTGTGCTCCTTGAAAACAAAGTGTTGTATAACGATGTAATGAGGTATGTACAAGAGGTTACCTCAGACCCAATTTGAGTGCAGGCCAGCAGGGGAATGAGGAAGTATAGGGCAACTGGGCCCTAATGTGAGTGTGCCCTTAGAATAAAATAATAGACATTCATCATAAGTACATCTGGCACTTCCTCCCACATGCAGAACATTCTCAGAAGAATAAATAGGAAACTGAGTACACATCCTATTTCACAGCTTCATGAAAAAAAAATGGATTTGTAATTTGAAACTGATTGAGCTTCAAACTTTTCCTTTCAAGAAAACCCTGATTTCTAGTTTTATATATGTTCTTGTTTTTTCGGTTTCATCCCCACTGCTACATTCAGAGGCATTTTGACAGTATAGGTCAAACAGGCCAATTCTGAGAGAGGTGGTAAACTCTCTTCCTCTGCTTGATGAGTCTCTTGGCTCTCTGTGCTGGTGCTGACGAGCTGATATGGATGACAATTTGATCGAGAATTGCCAGAAGTGAGGTTTTCCTATGTGGAGTGTGAGACAAGAGGGGGTTGAAGTGCTGATAATGTGAGCTGCAGCTGACTGCTGCTGTCCCTTCCTGCTATGCCGGAGCTGAAGGGCAGTCTTGCTCATGAAGACGGTCCTAATTAAAAAAAAGAGTTCAAGCAGAGCAACTGTGCTCTGGCAAGTCAGAGTTACAATGGGCACCAGTAATCTATTTTTTTTTTTTTTTTCATATGTGGAAGGGCGCAATTGAATGGCTAACTTTAACATCAACTGTACCAAAGTGGGTTGGAGGGGTCCACACAACCAGAACATCAACTTAATGCAAGAATGCAAGCAAAAAAATATTTGCATTGCAGGAGTGATCTATCACCTTTATCTCTATTTATTGTCTTCTATCAAGTGTAGGGGACATTTCGGCAGTTGTAAACACGCCTGCCTGATACAATAATGTGTGATTTCACCATTTAATAATTACATAACATTATAAAGTGTGATGAATAAATACAAATATTCACAATATTAACTTTGTTTCTATTTCCTGTTCATGTTTTACACATTACCTGTTTGCAACATGTCGCTCTGAAACAAACTGTAAAGTGGCTCATATTAATTTGAAGGTAGCTGATAGCTACAGCTTTGCTGACACAACCATCTGCAACAGCCTCTGGTTGGTGTAGTTTATAGAACACAGCCTGCGATTGGCTAAAAGACTCATTGTGAGACGTCATGTGGTGACTAAGTGGACAGGTAACAGTTTTCACCACAGGAATAGACAAACAGGAGGACACATTGAGGAGTCACTCTATGGCCTCAATGTAGACACATTTGGAGGCTGGATTTGAAAAGGTCATTAAGAGACAAAAATCTGATTGAAGTCCTTGTTAGAACAGCAGCTGGCTTCTAAAATAAATAAATAAATTACCCCTCAAAACTTTTTTTTAAGCAGACCTGTGTCATTTTCAGGAAACTGGAGTCTTATCGCTTTAGCATTGAAAACACGAGCAACAACAACAGGAAGTGAAGTCCACTGCATCAGTTGTTTTTTCTTCCTGTCTTTGAAAATCTTAGTTTTGAGTTTGTTGTGGTTTTTTTTTTCTGAGGCCTTGAAACTTTTAAGACTTTTATTTACTTTGGTTCAATGGAAACTCAAACCATGCTGACTTCAAGTCACTCAAACGTGCCGTTATTGAAATTCTTTTTACATGTAATACAATTATTTGTCCACTTTCTTTCATTACACATAAGGTAGAACATTTAGTGCTGCTGCACTGCTTGGAATAACGGGTGTCAAATGTGCTCCGACTAAATAAACACAAGCACCACTGCTCCGGGAAATGCATTATGAAACAGAGTGAGAATAAGTAAATGTTTGGTGTACTGGGGAGGCTGTGATTTAAGGGATTTCCCACACGGCTGTCAGAAAGGACTGAAGAAAGAGAATGAAAGAGTTTTTTGGGGGGTTTTTTAACTGCAGAAGAAGAAAGAATAATCCATGGAGTGTAAATTGTGGCACTTATATTTAAGTCCAAAGGCTGCTCAAATAGACAGAAGGAAAAAAATAGTACATTTGGCATTGCTTTGTTATTTAAGCAGTGTCTCTCATGAAACAGCATTATGGTTTTGAATTTCCCTCGGGATCAATAAAGTATCTATCTATCTATCTATCTATCTATCTATGGAAACATCATATAGAAATGCAACATTAATTTACCATGCACGATCCATTAAATATACAAGACCTGAACTCTGAACCACAATAAAGTCTGCTTGGGCAGTTTTCTAACCGAAGCTGCCTTTGTCCATTTTTGTATTGAAGCTACACATAAGAGTAACACACATGAGAAAGACTGGAGTGTTCCAGTGAGGAGAGAGAGGTTTTGCGTGGTTCGACATTCTTTCTGAAATAACTGTCAGAAAATTCCAGTAGGCTGGACCAGGGTTGAATGTTATAGATACACATAATTTAGCCTTCAATTATTAACTCTTTGTGTTGACACACGGTGCTACCAGGTGCTTGTTGCTGGGCTTTCAGTGTGCAGTAAGGCAGAACAGACAAATGAGTTAAAAAGGAGCTTGGATAAACACAAACTTTTGAGATTTTAATGGTCTACGATTTCCAGGAGCCCACACTGTTGCTCAGCCCTCACAGAAGAATTAGTTATTTAGGTGCAGCAAAAGCCGAAACACAATATAACAATGTCCCCGTTTGAATGCAGCTAAAACAAATGCTTCTGACAATGCAAAAGGTCTCATGGGCGCCTAGACCACGCTATGCTAGTGCTCCGCTGATTGATTTTCCACATTTCCATAGTCCAGTGGTTGTTATAAAATCACATTTTGAGTCACAATGAAAAGCACCCACCGCAGAGACGCGGCTCCTTTTTTGTATGCAGCTGACTCTTGAGCAGAATGGGATTTTCATTCAAGGACAAACAGACATTTTATCTTAAGTGCATTCAGGGAAGGTTTTTCTGCAGACACTGAGCAGACCCTTTTACCATTCACTTTAATTGAATTAACTCGGAGGGACTTTATCAGCAACTACTTCAACAAGACTTGGAACAGTACTTTGAGGAATCATTGCACCTTAGGTAAACAGCAGCTCTGCACGGGTTTATTGGAATGCAAATTTTTGTCTAGCATGCGGTCAAACTCGGTATAGGAGGCCATTGTGGGCAGTTAATTTGAAAACTCACAGTGTGAATTTAACAGACATGTTTTGACTGCAGCAGTGAAAGCAGTATGTGCACTACTGCAGCTATGACCCTGTTTTCCATCTGCAGTCCTTCTGAGTTCAAACACTTAGCAAAGTCTACAGGGACACCAACATTATAGATGACTTGGACTCCACTTTAATGAAGTGGTTGTTTAAAAGATTTGTAGCAGACAGTAAACGAGTGTAACAACTCTGCTGAAGTGCAAGTCTCATCATTTTGTACTTGTAAACAAAGCGAGAACTGTTAGTGTCGAGGCAGCATTAAGTTTATGATGCAGCAAGAAGATACATGTCCCATAATTCTAACCAAAAGGAGCATGGCGGGTCATTGTGCAACACTGTCTGCACTTTCATTGCGTTCACAGTGGTGTTAAAGTGTAATTTTATGTGGTCAGTAAACTATTTCTACTCGTGCTCTTCTCTAAGATCAAGGAAAAAGATTAGACAGCTGTAAGACAGAGGGAAGGCATGCTGTAAAAACAAAAACCACAATCAGCTGCAGGAAATAATCTTCCAGGGCTCCGCAAAGCAGAGTAATACATTCTGACAAGAATCCAGTCAATGACGAATGGGGTGTACGTGTGTTTCTGTGTGTGTGCTGACCCAGTCAGTAGAGTGCTGGCAAAGCAGAGGATAAGGGGGCTAAAGTGGTGACCCAACTGTAAACCTCTCAGCTAAGTGACTCTGGACTTAGCTGGATCACTGACTGTAGGGCAACACAGGCTCAATCGTTTATCTGCCGAGTCCAACACAACATTTTTCTTCTTTGACATCTTAAACTAGCATCTATCTGAATTACATTGTGCAGCCAATTGAAGGATTTCTTTTTAGATATTGTATGGCTAAAAATTTGGTCTCTTTTGTAATTGTTATTAATTTACTGAAATGATGATGCCAGTTTTCCACAGGGCTCAATGGTATGGGGTAAAAATGTTATCATATTGGTGCACTGACTGGTGTACTTGCCAATACTCAACACAGCATTTTATGAAGCATTGGAATTGGCTGACAAGACGTGTCATGAGGATTACATTACTATTTAAATATAAATTCATTTCTGTCTTATTGTTGCAGCACTTACAGTTAAGGTGTAGAATTTCACACAATTACTTACAAAAACACAGCAATATTAATTTTGGACATGAGCAGTTCCTCTTAATTGATCCATGGTGAAGAAGTGATTCCATCAGCTAACACAGGCCACGGCCAGCGGCCAGAACCTTGGGTCATTTTCAACACATTAATAAATTTGACTAGATGGTTACAAAAGGTAATCTAGTCTCCTTCCTGTTAAAAGGTAGCCAAAGATGAGAATTTTCTGTCCTAAAGCCCTCTAAAAATGATTCTGTTTCATATACAGTAGTTCATCTTTCTGTGTCACTGCCTTAGTTTCTGCTTGGGAATGATAAGGGATTCTGCAGTTAGAATTCAGCACTATAGACATCCATACTTCTGATAGAATTTGGTTGTCAACCATAGAACATATGGGTTGCTGAAGAGACACATTGAAGTCAAACAATGGAGGTCACCAGAATTGATATGTCATCTCAACCTAACATAAGATCAATCCAGAAACAGGTGAAGAGCTGGAGCTGAGGCGGGCCTTTAGCCTCCTGAGAAATAGCTACAAAGTCTCTGGGCCACCTGTAAGACAACTCTGCCATGTCCCAAATAAGCAAATGCATAACTCTTAGCCTTAATATTATCAAAACGGATGTGTTCTAAGAAAACGTTTACCCCCCAGTACAGATTTGGCCAGTATAGAAATGAGCAAATAAGTGCCACAACTGTTTCTGCACCAGGCTGTAAACATGTTTATTTGGGTTGTCAAAATTGGCATATTCATGTTGTACCTAATGAGGGATTTCTTGTTTTTTTGGAGCCAGAGTCAAGAGGACACTCCAAGAACTGCAGTTTTTGCAGAACCACATTGGCTTCATTTTTAACCCTGGAGGTTGTGGATTGGTCTTTACTTATCAGTACATGGTATTGGATTGTCAGCAACCAAGAAGGAAGGACTTTTTTTTAACGATTAGGGTAAAGTGGTGTTAAGATAAGGGACATATACACAATTAAACTCTAGTGCACACCAAGAGAAGCATGATGCAGTCCCCTTCCATGACTTCTTAACCTGTTTCCCAGCCTTTTTAAACCTGGCATGCGTTTGTGGCTTTAAGACTTAATACAGAAAAACTGTTGTTGCTGGCCCTGTTTGTCATGGTTAAATCAGCACACACGAGTATTCAGAGGATTTTTGTCAGGGCCAAGAGGAAAGAAAAACATCTTTTGACAAGATGTTTTCTCAGATTACAGGCAGCAGTGATTTTGTGCCAGACAAGATTTAGTATCTGTGAGTCCGTGGCAGATTGAAATTTTCCAGAGACAGATTTTTAGTGAGTTCTCCCAGTTTGCCCTGAATGCTGAAGTCCCTGGTCAACAATACCCTGTTTTTTTTTTTTTTTTGGGGGGGGGGGGGGGTGGACAAAATAGAGAACAACACCGTGTCATGTCCCCTCAATCATTTTGATGGATCAAACCTTCAGGCCCCTGCTGTCATGCTCGCATACACACACACAAAGCCTGCGGTGTGAAAATAAATGTGAAGGACAACAATCCATTGGCTCTTAATCCCTGTCATAGAGTGCAAGCAGGCAGAGAAGAACATGGGGTGAAGGGACCAAAATGCAGTCTGGTGTAGTTCAAAGATTTATTAACAAAAAGAATCAAAGAAACAAATGTCTCATGGTTTATGAGGCAGGGAAGAGTCAAAACCATGAAGGAAAGCTCAAACAAGAACAAAAAACTGAAACAAAAACAAAACAATCTACAGAGACTCAAGAATCAAGAGTCTGAAAACATGCAAGGTCAAGGTTAATAAAGCAAATATACCAAAACACAACGACATAAAGTACATCTGGAAGTGCCCCACTTGAGAAAAAGCTTTTTCACGTCTTACAGAAGGCGCTTGCTAACAACTGGTTAACTAAGACTACAGAGTTGGTCGGTAACATCAACGTCATCACACCGAACATGGAAAGTCATCTACTGGCTGTCTTGGAAAAACTACATTAAGTACATCTGGAAGTGCCTCACTTGAGAATGTTGAAGCTTTTTCAGGTCTTACAAAAGACGCTTGCTAACAACTAGCTCACTGAGAATATAGAGTTTGTTGTAACATTAAATATCATCATGGAAAACATGGAAACTCATCTACTGGTTGTCTTTAAAGAACGATACCAGGCTTAAAAAATTCACAAAGCAATGACCACTTACATGATCAGGTCATGCAAAGAAGAGAGTCTTTCACAGAAGAGGTAAGAGTGTGAAATAAAAGTTTGATGCTTAGTGTAGTCCCTTTATACCCTATCATTAGCGTCCTACTTTCGCTAATTGAGTTTACGCTACAGAAATGATAAAAGTACTGTTCGTGAAGATTATGAGCAAAACTGGCAAGTGTCATAAACTTTTCAACACAAAGAGTATTTTCAGAAATAATCCAAAGACCCATGGAAAAAAAATTGTAGGCTTTTCATCAATAGGAACTGGTGCAATTCATTAATATATTGAAGTACTTTCAATTTGAAATGAAGTCTCTAATTTTCTCAAAATAGATTTTCTAGCTAAGAAAAGCAAATAGAGTCGTATAGTTAATAACCAGGGGCTTGCATAGTTCGCATCAGCCTCCTGTTCTGTGCACATAATAGAGTCATTGTGAAGTGATAAAAAATGAAAATCAAATGTCAAGGAAACCAGCAAAAACATTTATATAACCTAAAATCATCTGTGGGAAGATGTTTTGTGTTCTCTCCTGCTCTGTTGCACTGCGTCTGTGTGTCTGTGTGTTTATATATGTGTTCCCTGATATTTGAAATCTGAAGATAAAAAAAGCTTAGTTTGACAGCAGAGACAAAAATGGCGGTGAATTGCACGTAGACAGAGAAAATTCGAGGGAGACGGTGACGAAGGTGAGGAACAGGGCGTATGGGAGGGCCGAGCGAGGCATTGAGGCATGATGAAGACGGATGGGAGTGAGGCATGAGGGCAAGTGTAATGCAGGGAAGAGACTGAGGAAGAGATGGAGGAAAGATAGAAGGATGGTGGGAGTATAGAGCGAAGGAATAGGGAGGGAGGGAGGGAGGGAGGGAGGGGGAACAGCAGTAGGAAGGATGGAGGAGGAACAGTATGTCATGTGTTGTTTTATTCTCATCCAGAGGCCAGTGCGAGGAGGCAGATACCTGCTGATTATTCCGCTGTATTATCTAACACTAAAGAGAGAAAATGTGTTTGTTTGTGTACTTGCCGGCATGTTAGATAAGAGCTGCTGTTGATATAAAGCAAACATTTACACTCTTGTTACTCCCTTAACTCCCCTTCTTTTTTCCCTCTTGAGTTGTCTCTCCTGATTTCCCATCCTCCCCTCCCCTCTTTCCTTTCTTTTCCTGACCTCCTCAGCCTTTTCCTTCCTCCCTCGATCAGTTTTTCTGCTCTCTCATATCTTCCCCTCCTTTATTTGCTTCCCCTCTCCCCTTTCATCTTCCCTCTTCCGCTGTATTCTAAAAAGGATATCCTGATGCTGAACATCCAAACTGCAAAAAAAAAAAAAAAAAAAAAAAGTGGGGGAAGAATATCATTCTTAAAAGACGTGAACTCTAGTCACCATGTCTTACATAACCGAACAAACAATGCATAAAAGTGCAAACACACACGCATTGTTGAGAGAGGGCGGGAGAAAGGATGTACAAGTAAATAGAACTCCTACACATTAAATGCATCAATGCGTTTGGCTTTGGACCGCGTGTACACTTCTTGTCTGTGCATGTGACTGCTGCAGTGCATGTGGATGTGGATTTTCCCTGGAGGCAGGCGGTCTCCGTCGAAACAATATTTACATTCACAAAGGATGTGGTGTGAAGAAAAACAGGGCCGCAGATTTTCCTGTATGCCCACATTGAAATATTGATGTTGTCTTATACCAATCCTGTGAAGCCCACACATGAAGAAACAATACTTCTCCTCTTCCTTTGCTTTTGTGGCAGGGGGTTCGTGTTTCAATGTCACATGATGAACACCAGGAAGTGGGTGTGCTGTTGCGTGAGTGAAGGCAGGAACAGAGAGTCTTACCTGACATGGGAAAATTAATGTTTGATGAGTATGATTTTGTCTCTCGACACTTTGATTAAATCTTTATAGGCCGAAGGGAGGGGACCAAATGATCTAGTGTGTGTGCGTGTGTGTGTGTGTGTGTGTGTGTGTGTGTGTGTGTGTGTGTGTGTGTGTGTGTAAAACTGTCTGTGTGTCTGAAGCTGCGTCTTCTATAGGTACTCCCATTTTAGGAATAAAGACACTAGTGAATACGATATCAACTTTATGTTTTTATGTGGCTTTATATTCTGCAAAAGTCTCCACTGAGATGCAGGCACAAACAATTTTTCACATTTCACCCCACTTTAGCTCATTTGCAGATGTAACGATAAATCTTAGCATGCCTAATCAGGAACAACAGAAAACCAATTGTGCGGTTATTCAGGCAGGAGAAAATCAGAATAGGCAGCAATTACAGCTGAAGAAAATGAAATAAACTAATTTACTCCTAAAACAGATTATTACATGACAGGAAGGGTGTGTGTGTGTGTGTGTGTGTTTTAAAAGCAAAATAGCTTCTTTTTTTTTCTCAATGCTGTGTGTGCACTGTATCACAGACACAGACAGTGATACCTTTTGTTGTGTAGCTCTTTTTGTTCTCTGCTGCTGAGAAACCTTTAAGCAGAAGTCCCTGCATTTATTACACACCAAAAAAAACAGATTCTGGAAACAGCTTAATAGAAACTTTGAAGAAAAAAAGTTCTTAGTGGAGTTATGCTTGGTATAGATCTCTATATCACAGAAGCAGGGAAAGTGTTTGGTTTTTTTTTTGGTTTTTTTTTATGAAATACCATCAGCCAGCATTTTAGATTCATTTATCACCAAAGTTTCTTCACTTGAAAATTCAACTTTTTTGTCTTAAAAAACAGAACAAAAAGAAAAAAGAAAATGTAAAATGACTAATGAGTCTTTGCACATTGAAACACATTCATGTGTGTTCCTCAGCATGATAAAATACACTCGGGTCATCTTAACATGGTGATGAAAAAGTACAAGCTCAACAGAACCTCTTGGCGCAGCCATAAAGAATCCATGTTTCTCACTAAACAAATTCCAAGATTCTTCCAAATGTGACGCCCTGCTGCTTGAAGTTGCTGTGTATATTAATGATTTGATATATTTGGGCTTTGGTATTTTATTATCATTTTCAGACATTTTAGTCATAAGATATTTTCAAAATATAATGCAGTACAAGGTCTAAAATTTAAATTGTGTCTATCTGCCAAATGGCTGAAAAACCCAAAAACAAAGTTACCAGCCAACAGATTTATTAGCTGGCTCAAAGACTGAGATACAAAGTAATTTAAAAGATTTGTAAAAAAAAAAAAAAAGAAACTAAATACATTTACATTAGTTCTGAATAGATAGTGGTAGCATTATTTCAAATGATTGTACTTTACATTTTTCTATGTTTGATTGCTTTCTGTCAATGGCTTAAATGGCAGATTTGTATTATTATATTGTCCTCATCAACAACATCAGCTTCTCATGAGTATTCTTATCATCATCACCACCAGCCTAAATATCACCGTCATCAGTAACATTGTCATCAACATCAGTATCATTAATAGCATGGTGTTCGTGAAAGAGTTGGGTCTTTAGCTTTTTCTTAAAGGACAAAAAGCCTCAATAACTATAATCTAGTTGTGACGTAAATGTCTGAAAAAAGCCCAGTCAATACAATGAGTAGGATACAAGAACAGTAAGGAAATTGTAGTTCTAACAGTATAGAATTACTACTTTGTCTTGAATGAAAAGTCGGAGTACAAAAAAGTAAGTGAATTGGCTCACTATCTGAGTCATCCGCGAGTTACTCGGTTCTGCCCGTGACCAAACTGTTGCTCAGCATTAAATGACAGCCTCTAGGATTTCTTCTGTCTCCTGCTGTGTGTGTCAGGAGTTTAGCTACTCCACTGCTTCCAAGGGTGACAGTGTTACACTTTATTCATGTATTTGCTGCGATGGAGACATAGAAACGTGTCTGCACCAGAGAAACAAATGCATTTACTGCTATGGCAAGCCAGTCCACATTAGCTGGTACAGGACAGCTAAGCTAAGTGTAGCTGTCTGCAGGAAGCCAGGATGGCTGGGTGACAGTCTGCCAGAAACAAAGCACTAAGGAAGAGGAAGCCAACAGTTCACCAAATACGAGTTTGGATTTCTAAAAGATGCTCTGTTTGTACCTTCCAAAATTACAGGCGTGCCGCTGTCACCAGTGAAAATGTAAACTCACACTGGGCAGATAGTTTGATAAACTCAACATGACAGATAAGAGTGCTTGACCATGCTGATGGTGGTCAGCGAGGGTCAATAAAGGACTGCGATACAATAATTACTGATGGTGTTATGCTTGCTAGGTGCTGGGTCATCGCAAAACATGGCGTTGTCGTGTATGAATGTTTATTAGTGACAGGATGACCCGCCAATAGCGCCCCATCTCATTTTTTTGTTTCCCAAATTAGATACTTTTCATAGCTGCATTTGGATCGTGGTGGGTGCTAGTTTGGACCCTAATTACTATAGGACACTGATGTCATCATTTGGAATAAGAGGCATTTTCTCTGATTTTAGGACACTGATGATTAAATTCAATAGATAACGCTGTAAGACACTGATTTCATTTTTTTTTTTTTTCCAATACTTTGAGGTATGATACTATCGATTTTGGGGATTTTCTCTTAATTTCCAGCAAAACTTAAAGTGGTATCATACAATAGAGGAAGAAGTAGAATTTCATGAGTAATATTTTCAAAAACATTGCAGATCACATGTCAGCCAGTCAGTCTGTTTTTAATTATCTTTTTTTTCCCCTTGACTATCAGGGGACCCGTTACCAAAAATCACTTCCTCTGTATTCGTCATCTGACAGGCATACATGTTCTTTGTTGCCGGGGCAACAAGTCCCGCCCCTTCTAGTATCTTTTCCACAAGTGATTGATAGCTGCATTTGAGGGATCAACGCAATAAATGTGTATATCTAGATCTATCTCAAGATCGAGGAGAGATCTGAGAAAGATATCGACAAATATATATATCGGTATCAGATTATTTTCCTCCCAATATCAATATCGGTATTGGCCCAAAAAAGCCACATCGGTCAGTCCCCAGTTAGCAGTCACATTTTCATTAAAAAAAGGCTCACATAAGATCCTCTTTACTGCTAAATGTCGTCTTTAACTTTTGATCCGTGTCAAATTTGACTGCAAGATGAGAAGTGTTAGATGTTGGCATCTGTTGTGGGTGTATTGTACAGGGACAGATTATATGCAACCGATTGATCTTCCATTTTGGACCCGTATGTGTCATCTCTGTATTATCTTTTCGCTTAGTCTTTGAGATGACACAGATGATCAGCATAGACTGCAGTTACTTTTAGACTTGACCTTTGCTTGCCCTCCATCCCTCTGAGGATGAGCCATGTGGGAATTTTTGGAACTAGTACAACCTCAGTTATTTGAGAAGCTGGCTGTATCTGTATGTCTTACCCAATACAGCTTCGAAGTCAATTATAGGGCTTTTCATAGCTGCCAAAATATCTTATAATAGCATGTGTGTTCTTAGGCGAGCCGTGTGATCCCAGTGTTTTAAACCCACCATCCCTCCATGAAAGCAGTACTACTGGCGATGTTTCCATTTCTGAACATCTACGCATATCTAAAAAAAGGGCTTTGAGGAGGCAGTGAACGGGGTTAAGGGCGAGCTGGAAGGGATAAGATAATGGGATAGACATGCGTGATCTGCTTGACAACCAGATTCAGCCTTTTTTGTTTTGTTGTTGTTTTACCCATGATTCCGGATTCATTGTGCTTCTTGAGAGTTTGTGGGTAATAATGAGGGAGAGAGATCATTTTTGACCTCGTCTATTTGCCACATGTCTATACACATTTGGATCTGGTCCAATGGAGTCATAGGTAGGGATTTGTGTGACAAGCCAACTAAATGGTAAAATAATGTCTCCTGCTAGTCAGCACAATAATGACTAACTCCTCAAAAAAAGTTTGCTCAATTATTTCGCCCCTTTAATAATACTAATTGGTGTTGTATTATATATCGTTGAAAAGCTTTAGTTGGACTCCATCACCTGTCCTTTTGGCCTTGACAGACAAAAAACACAAATCCTGTTTGCGCTCATCGCTGCACTTTAAATATGAGTATCAGGTTGGGAGATACGGGATCTAGGCCAGTGCGACAAGCGAGCATACACGCATGCAGAGGCTCTCTGGAGCATGAAAGATGTTGCAGGGTTCCTGTCCTGACGTCAACTATTTGTCACTGCAGGGGGCTTTGGAGTCCAGGAGATGGCTGTCGCCATTCTAGAAGTGATGTCTCAACATAACTTTTAGTCAACCTAAGGGCTAAGAGCTGGAGCTAAGGCAGGTTTTAAGTCTCTTGACAAACCATTACACTGCACCTGCCTGTCAATCACGTCAGCTCCATGCCTTATTGTGATTAACACTTATCTTTCATAAAATTAAAACCAGTGAGTTATCACAAAAAGTGCTGCTCCTGTCCAATAATTTGAAATCTGGTTTGCTCACTCCAGCTTGAATCCATGTGAATTCAAATAACATCCTGGTTTACAAATATGTTATCATGCACTCTCTAGTTATTATATCGCTCTTCAACTACATTATACTGTATATGTAATGTGTGTGGCTGTTCCAAAAACAGTTTCAGTTATGTGCCAAGTCCTTATGCGGTGACACATTTGTAGAGAATGAACGATAATGTGTCCAACTGTGAAAAGCTGTGCAGAAACGTGTGTATATGGATAACAAATCTGTTGTACTTTGAAGACAGTGCAGTGCTGGCACCGAGCCCCAGCAGCAACCCCCGAGCTGGCAGTTCTGGCACTTTAGGGCTGTTTCTATGATTAAAAAAACACAGCACAGAAACTAAAAAAAGGAAAGTTAAAAATGTTTGGCCAAAAAAACAAAAAAAGTGGATTGGTAAACAAAAAATAATGCTTTGAAACAGGAAAGGTCAGGGACAGGGGCAAAAACCTGTGGTGTAGAGTTACAGCTATATCCTAAACACCTGAGGTACATGCTCTCACAAACACTCACAATAATATCACAGAAAGTCACAGCCTCCAGAGACACACAAACAAACACACACACACACACATAACTATGCTTGAATATTGTGATGCTACACCATCAAAAACTCACAAACTTGGAATGTTTAATGCCTCTGAACAACTTTGTAAACTTCCATTTTATTCATAAATGGAATTTCAAATGACTGCCCTAATTTCACTTCCCCCCCCCCTTCCTTTTTCTGGCTCACTCGCTCGTGTCTCTTCTCACACTTGAAGCTGAAATGCAGATCGTGTTTTCACAGCAATAGAGAGCAGACCTCCTTAAAATTGTCTCTCAATAATTCAGCATTTGAATAAAGCTGGGAAATAAAAAATGTCACTGAATGTGATTGTGTGGTTAAGTGAGGGTGAACGACAGCTTGTGAAGGAGAAAGAGAGAGAGAGAGAGAGAGAGAGAGAGGAGGGAAAGGGGATGAAAGCAGGATAAGTGAAAGAACGAGGGAGAGCCAGGCTTGAGAATGAAAGAAAAGAAGAGCAGGAGAAAGAGATAAAGAAAATTAAGAGAGGGGCTTTACACTGTTTGAAAAGCCTTTCAACATTAGCACTTTCAGGCTACTAAGACAGTGTGCAAGCACCTAGATAATAAAGAGGGCTTAAGAGTGTGTGTGTGTGTGTGTGTGTGTGTGTGTGTGTGTGTGTGTGTGTGTGTGTGTGATTATCTGTGAAACTGTTCAGGTTAGTCTGTAACAGTTATTGACCATTTTTTATTTAATCATTTTACTGTTGTTAATTTGCCTCTCAGGCAATGAGATCAGAGTATTCCCCTTCTGTCATTGAGTTTAATAGTGTAGTTTTTTTAATGAAGCCGGCATCCTTACCTTGTCCCCGATCAGAAAGTGATTCTCATTTCTAGAAAACTGTCACATGTTTCTCTTGTACAGAAGAGTAAGTAACATTACGCTCTTTTGTTTCTTAATACTTTAGGAATGGGGTGAAGATGGTCGACGCTCTCCTCGTCGCTGGTGTAGAGAGGACGAGGGCAGGGGACAACTTCATCCTCAAAGAGCTCTTTACAGTACACCAGATCATCATCCAGGATGTCTTCAATGTCAGTGCTCACAGGAGAGCTGGAGACGTCCGACATGTTGTCTTCTTTTTGTCCAGAAACCTGTCACAGAAACACAAACAGCAGACGTGTTTAAACCTCTAGACACAAAGAAAAGTACTTCAAAACTTTGAGAAAAAAACTTTAAACTAGTCTTGTATTTTAATTCATCGCTCAACATTACTTTATCGAGATCATTCTGATAATGACTTTTCAGCTTTTTGTTCAAGACTTTATGATGACATTTGTGACATTTGTGATGAAATATCACAAACAAGAGTGAAACGGTATATCTCATGCCTGAAACATTTGCATGAGGACATTTGTGACTTTTCAAACTATAAAATTAAACCGAAGTTTCACATGCGATGGATTTACTTCATGAGCGTTTCTGAGTTTTGAACCTTGACTTTGGCTCCTGGCTGCATTCATTTTAACAAATAGTTTGTATGTTTTAATGAATTTAAACAGAAGAAGCTGAAGACGTTTTCAAACAACATAATAATAATTTCTTTATGTTCAGGTCACTTGGTGATACAAACACGTGGATTTACTCTGCAGCTCTTTAACTTGAGTTTTCTCTTAAATTAACAAGTTTTCTGCTCTTCTGTTTGTTCAGATTTCTGTTTGTTCAGAGTCTGTATGACACCTGAACAGTCCTCTCACTGAAACCCACTCACTGCTGCTTCACCTAAAAACTTCACCACCTCTTTAAAATCATTTTAACATCCAAACTTAAACTGATTCAGTGTTTGAGTTTGTGTTCAGTGCACAGACTTACCTGTCTCTGTGCAGACATCCTCAACTAGAGCAGGTTTCCCCTCCAATCGATGGTATCGATGTGATCGATGCTATCGATTCTTGGTTCAGTTTTTCTCTCTCTCGTGTGTCGTAAGTGTCTATCTATCGTCTATGTGTGTGTAAGTTTATGTCTATCTCTGGTCTATGTGTTGGTAAGTTTTTGTCTCTCTCTCTCTCTATAGTGTGTGTTATCAGGTAAGAAGTTGAAGCTGATATGATCTTCGTCCGTTCACTGTGTTGATATTTAAAATCTGAGAATGTGACGACTTCACAACAACCCTCTGTGAGCAAATTCTGACAGAACTCTGAGACTTCTAATGGAACTCACCGTGTGTGTGTGTGTGTGTGTGTGTGTGTGTGTGTGTGTGTGTGTGTGTGTGTGTGTGTGTGTGTGTGTGTGTGTGTGTGTGTGTGTGTGTGTGTGTGTGTGTGTGTGTCATCTTCAGACTAGCTGTGCACAGTGTGAGACATCTTCCTAAGGACCATCCACCTTGCTGATACCTTACTCAACTCAATATCTCTGGCTTGCCCAATTCCCTTTTTTTTTTTAAATCCTTTGGAATGGTATTTCTTACTTGCAATTGAGAGGCTAGGGTCTCAAAAAACGTAAGAATCTGCTTTTCTCTCTTATATGTCCACCTAGAGGAAAATTTGCATCTCATAAGGCCCCTACAGGGGGCATGACAAAGCGTCTTATTTGACAGCATGTGAATGAGAACTGTCTGCTGTGTTGTGGATATCTTAAGAGCTGCAGGTTTGCCAGGGTTAGGGGTTAGGGGTTAGGGTTAGGAACTAAGAGGATCCATGCAGCATGCAGGATGAAGATATTTGGATACATCTAAGTGGTACCTTCCCATAGACTTTTGGGAAAGTGTGTGTTTATAATGCTACAGTCGAAGTGTTATACTCAAAACAACATTACTTTTAAAATCATCAAATGTAAAATTACAGAGACAAAATTGAAGTATCAGCACGTCCTAATAGACTATTGAATGGAACAACAACATTTTGGAAGTATGCTTGTTTATTTAATTACAATGAAAAAAGAAGATTGTTACCACTTTGAGCTGCATACAACAAATATGAAGTTGCAGCCATTTAGCTTAGCTTAGCTTAGCAGAACGGTAATAGGAAACTAAATAGGTGTTTTGCAACCTTCAAACTGAGGCAGGGTAGTTGGTCCTATCTGTGCCAAGCCAAGCAAACATCCAACTCTGGATCCATATTAAAACTGCATGCATGAGAATAGAATCAGTCACACTCACAAGCTTAGCAACAACATTGTGCGGGTTACGTTTTCAAAATGTTTTTCATAATGCACAAGAGGTATCACCAGGGGGGAAAATGTTACTGCACACAGTAAGCAAATTTTGCACAAGCCTTGATGACCACTCACAACCAAACACAAGATTATTCAAATTTCAGGCTTGCACTTCAGGGCGCTTCTTTAATTTCTGTCCAGTGAGGGAAACATAGTTTTGTATGAAGGTTTCCTTTTCTGTCAGAGCAAAGTAAATACACAGTATAAAGTGGTGAGCTGCAGCTGGGTATAACTGAGGCATTCAAATGTGAGAGCATTCAAACTGTCAGCCTAGTTCACTGTAAGGGAACTGAACCAATAGAAAATCAGAAACATACCAATCTCTCTACTCAGAAAGAGTCTGTGATAAAAATGCTCACAATGGGCGAGCTCAAAGAGGTTGGTACAGGCAGTGGGTGGGCTGGCTTTCACTGAATTTGACAAACAACAATAGACTTGATGTAGCATGTAGGACAGCCATTTTCAGCAGACAGAAGAAACACATAAGGCAGCAAATATGAGGCTATATAGAGCTCATTGAGATGGCTTGTTCAGTGGGATGATGGTTTCTGTGTGAACATAAGTGAAGTTGGAAAACAAAAAAGGTAGAAAGTAGCTACTTCAAGCCCCAGCAACACTGCATACATTTATTATGTAACACTGTTGTAGCTGATTCTCCACATCTACATTTTTTTTTTTTTACATTTATATCAATAAATATGTGCCGTGAAAAGATGTTTGATTAAAATGCAAGTCTCATTTGTTTTTGTAAAACCAAACAACTTTTTTTTAAAAAAAGGACTGAACCATTTGAAGGCTTCTTTTACCTTCCATCATCCACCAAACATCAAAGTGCATGGGCAGCTGTTTTCCCTTTCAGTGTATTGGCGTTGTACTAAAGTGACAGTGCAGGGAGTGCTGCAGTCTGCCCTTGATGAGGGAAAACAATAGGTATGGGCTGCTGAATAGGAGAGAGAGCATTCCAGACCAAAATTAAAAAAAAAATACAACTAATCTTACTATACTTTCACCTTCCTGGAGTAGGTTCGCTTAACCTTGACCATGACTGCATCACAGCCGTGTGTGTGTGTGTGTGTGTGTGTGTGTGTTCACTAAGAACAAACTAAAAGTCAGAATGCACTCTGGGAATCTTAAAGCAAACCACAGCTTTCAAGATTATTTAGCGAAAACATGAAGCTTGTTTCGAGAGGTAATCCATCACAGTGAGCAGCTTGTTTCTTTTTTCCTATAGTGAGATTTTGGCGTTCGGTCCATATAGATGCCTGTGGAGAGGTGGTAATAAATGAAGGGGCTGATCAGTGCAGAGACTTACAGGTTAAATTTTCGAATGAACGCAAAATCATTGGAAACATTGATGTGATCAGCATCATGGGATTTAAACGCACCAGGACTGAAACAATGTACACAATACTCTGCATAACCAAGTTCACATTCTACCTGTTCTTTGCAGCCATTAAAACAAATTAAACATTCAAATACTGACACTGTGGAAGCAGATACTGTATGACATGGCTGTACTGTAAGAAAAAGGTTCTTAGAGGACACAGCACACCGCCACCTGTCTTTAATATTGATGGACCCTGTCTCCTGGAGCAGTGAAGTGATTCTGCCATGAAGGAATATTATAACCACACTTAACCCTGAGGCCTCTGACCTGCCTCACCTGGCATCTGATGATTCATTCATTCAGATGGGCAACTGTCGGAGAGGAAGAGAGAAAAGCAGCTTTAAAAAGGGAAAGGAACAGATGGCCCAGAGATATCAGTAAATAAACTGATGGACAGACACAAGCAGACATCCTTAATACTGACAGCTTAAAGTGATAGAGGAATTAGATGAAGGTACAATGACTTTGAACAAGTTTTGAATACAGAATCAACCTCCAAAAAACAGCAAACTGAGCAGTACAAGAAGCTGGTACGTTATGAAAACCACTTCAATTTGGGCACTTTTGGGGCTGCATAACTTCTAAGTCAAATCAGGATAACGTCAAATACTTGAAATGGTCAAACCTGGCTCTCTCAGGTCTGCTTTCTTTGCCTTAATTCAAACCCAGCCGTGGATGATACTGTGTGCATGAAAAGGGACAAAAAAAACTTTTAGCTTCACTTGGTTGAAGAAAATAGCTTGAACTTTACCGAACATGATTGGCTAGATAATAAGGTTCCCCATCTTAAATGTCAAGGCAATTATATGAGACATCCTTGCATACTTTATTCTTTACAATGGCGGTGACAAATGATCTCCAACTGGAACTTGTTCGGGCTGTTTATTTTTCTCTGCGCATAAAGGAAGGAAAACAAAATGTGTTTGAACCCCCGTTTCTAGCACATCAAAAGATCTTTGGGTGTAATTTTTTTTAAAAATCGTGTATATAAAATACTGAATTGAATTATGGATGAGCAGTCTAATGAGCATATTAGTGAGTCAGTTACAGCTGCAGTATTACTCACCTCCAGAGAATAATTAGTTCTAAAAAAGACCCACGTTTTTCTTAAAGTGTTGCCTGTCAGAAAATATAAGGCTGGTTAAAAAAGAGAGGAGAGGAAATATGATGTTGGAGTTTTCTTCTCCATTGAGTGACAGTTCTGTTAGTTTGACAGCTCCCAATGCGAGGCCTCTGACAAAAGCATCAAACAGCTTGATAACAATCTGGACATCCCAGACGAGGTCGCGAGCACGGGATGCAATTGAAACAGGCTGCTAACCCTGTCACAGTATGTGAACGACAGGCTCCACACTGACCCTGCTGACTGGTGTTTCCAAAAAGACTTGTGAAGTACAGATTAACAGGAAGACGGCCTGGTCATTACACATGGACTGGACAACTGGAGAGGGCGAAGCTGTTACCTTCCCTTCCTTTTAGCCTGCCTCTTTCATGCGATTGGTCAATAAAACTTGGACTTCAAATGTACTTCAAATGAAAACCAGAATCACTGTTTCCCACAGAATGACGCGATACCCGGGTGGTGGAGAAAAAAACCATGTTTGCATATTTACTCCGAGAGAGAAAGGCTGTAAGGGGAACTTAATCTACTGAAATGACACATGAATAGAGCGTAATTTCACCCAGCTGCCAGTAAATTACTGTTAAATTTACAGTAATCTTTTTACAGTGTATGATAATAAAACTAGTCGTGTCAATCAGACATTAGAAACATTTCTTAGATGAAGCAGAGAAAAGACTGTATCAGGCTAACTGGCTCAGAAACAGTATGGAGATGTTGTTATGCTAATTAGCAGATGATTTTATTTGTATTAATCAAAGCTAATTAAAAATTATTTTGGCAACCCCTGTAAACAAGATGATAAGTCTAGTAGTGTAATTATGCACTGCCCATGCATTGTGTTTTCTAACATCCTGTTCACTTTTAAAAATCGGTCTTATCGCTAACACATTTACACATTTTTCCATGAAAATGGTAAACAGCTGCACTTTTGGTCTGCATGCTGATCCAGTGGCAGTGATGACATTCATTTAAATACAAATACAGAAATTATTCTGCTTGATGGTCTGGTTTGCTTTTGTAGGTTACATGTGGTACAAATCCAACACATCATCTTCAGCCCTTGAGATTTAATATCATTTAAATTAAAGTCAAAATACACAGTTTCACATAAATAATGCCCTTTGCCATTTTGAGCAGAATATACATGTCATGATAAGTGTTTATCCTGTCTGATAGGAAAAACAACTGATCCAGCATCTGGACTGCCTTACAGCAATACAATGTTTCATGGGGCTCCCTGGAACACAACAGTAAACACTGCAAAGTGAATGAGGTATCACTTTTCTTCCAATTTATGTGACCCATTGCTATTTGTAAACACTCACAGCAAGAGAATGACACCGATTTATTGACACCTGCGGGTGCAGTTTTGCCTCTGTGTTTATGTCTATGCTTCACATCTACATAGTTATTCAATTTCCACCTAATGGGAAAACAATAAGGCAAAACCCACGTTTAGCTCCGAGTTATACAAAAGGGTTAGATGTTGGCTTCCATTCATAAAACCTCAATTGCGCCTGCAGAAGATTCAACTTTGGCGCTGTGAGGTGGAAAAGTAATTAATCCCAACAATCAACTATAGGCTGTGTATCATGCAAGAAAGATGTCCAGCCGCAGGATGACTGGTTATGGTCTACCATGAAGTCTGTCATGTCACTTTGATCACCTGTCTGCCATGGTGACCATCTGAAAAGACAAAAATTCAGTGTAGCGTGATCGTTGAATTACTTCCACTGTGTCCTCCTCATTATACTGAATAGCTGCTTGGGGGATCATTTGGGACTCTGATGGCCTTTACTTTTCTCATGATATGCATATGATGTAATGTAAAAGAAAAACCAAAAAACTGTATTATCATAGTATGACAAGGTCCCATCTGTCTGAGTTCTCTCTCTCTCAGACAGAGAGAGAGAAAGAGAGTGAGAGGAGGGGGGGGGGGATTGTGTGATCGCAGTAAATGATAATGGTAAATTGCCTTACTCGTTTAGCGCTTTTCTAGTCTTCTGACAACTCAAAGCAATTTCAACAACAGCAGAGGCTGCTATGAAAAGTGTCATTCAATATTAATTAATCCCATTCATCCGCTGCCGACGAAGCAGCAGAAGCAACTTGGGGTTAAGTGTCTTGCCCAAGGACACATCGGACGTGGCTGCAGGAGCTGGGAAGCGAACTCTTGACCTTCCCGGGTTGATAGATGACCGACTCTATAACATCGAACCTCAGTCGCTACATTCACGTGGTGGTGCAAAAAAGTATCGTTTTTTCCTTACCCATCCCTACCAATCGGTCACAGGTCAGCGTGTACAATCCAAATAAGCATAATAAAACAGAACAACCTGGGAGAGCATCGAGATACAGTACAACTACAGTACATGAGGTTGTTGTACGTTTGACAAACGGTCCTGTCTGGCTTGAACTTAACATAAACATGATCAGGGTTCTGGCCAGAAGACATTTAGATTAATATTCAGTCAGAGTCACAGCACCACTTACTGGTATATCGGTTCGCCTTTTGTGACAAACACTTTGATTTCCTCACTGTTGTTTACTCTGGATGACGTACAGCAACACAATGCATTCGTATTGTATGTTCTCTGACACCAAATACTTCATATTCTGTGCAGTGTTCAATACACGACAAATTCCAAGCATTGTCAAAGGTCGCTGTCCTCTAATGGCAACACAGCTGCACTGTTCCCCTGTGTCCGAAAAGGTGCAAGGAGTTCAAAGCTGAATGCATCTAGAACTTGTTCAGTGACTCACGGTCACAGCAACACTGTGCCATTACAACACAATTGTTGCTGAAATAACATTAAAAGGTCAGTGTAGCTTAACTCTAATTATGTGTATTCTTTCGGAATGTACAACGTGTAAAACCACTTGTGCCTGACATACATGGCACAACAAAAACAGAGAGCACAAACTTAAGTAATACAGACATGTACTTTAGACATCCACCGTCTGATCTCTTCTTTCTAATGTTAGTCATGCGCTTTAGTTGTAAGAACCAAGAGCTTTAAAAAAGCAATTCTTTTGCAGCAAGAAATAAGCTGTACAGAAACCTGCTTGCAACAGAGTATGTTTAAGCCTCACAGTCACTTTCCTTTGAAGAGTGAGACACAGCACTAAGCCGGGAAAGGCTGCAATGTTTGAAGCAGGTATCAATCACTGGATGTGTTGCAAATAAATTGTACCTTGTTTCTATGTGGGGTCACATGTAATTGGTTTGTCTAAAAATGAAAACAAACTGAATGTTGAAATGCGGCATGAATCAGACAGAGACTGTTACTCTCCCTCTAGTAATAATGTTACATTTCATACCCATTAAATGTTGAAAGCTCTTTCTGATGGCATATACTGTCTGAGTGTAAAACAGTGAGTCTGCTCCTCTGTGCTCACTGGCAAATTATTGACTGCCTGACATATTATAGCAGCTTGATTGCAATTATTCCCACCAACGAGGCTATAAGCAAAGCTGATTAATGACCTGGCTATGGAGCTCGCTGCCATTAATATGTTGATGTAAAAAGTAGTGATATCCAAACATTCGTCTCACTAATTTGAGGCCATGAAGTCAATAAGAGCAAAATCAACTCGTAAATCAGCTTCAGCATCAAAAGTGTTTCAGGGTTTGTTTGTTTTTTGGCATTAGGGTAACATGTCAAGGGCAATGTAACAGTCTTTGGTGAATTATATACTCTCCTTCTACCCAATGAATGATTCATTATAATGAGTGATGATTAAGGATTTATAAAATGTTGTTATAGTGCTAAAAATAGCATTAAGCCAGAGTTTACAGGGGGCCACAGGAATGAGCTCTAAAACCAGGAAGTAAGTCAGCATTTTAGCGCCATGGGGTCGTTTGCCTCAAGCTCAATGGGTTTTTTGAATGGGTTGGTGGTTAGATGCCTGAAATAAGGTCTAACACAAGCATAAGAGTTGTTTGTGTTTTGTTGTGCATCCAACATGTTTGTGAATACCCCCATTTGTTGAACTTTGGAATTTTTGATGTGTCCTTAAAGAGGCGGTTGCTGACAAGAGGCTAAATGGAACTACAGTGCAGTTGTCGAGGAAATTAAACGTTATCGTCTCTGTTTGAAGTTACAAGTAGACTAGAGGTCTCCTGTAGGTTTAAGTTTTAGGTTAAGGCAAAGATTAGGTAAATAAACAATTTATAAGGCTACCGTTTTGCTAGCCAGTCAAAACTGCTAGTTAGCATGTTGGAGGCATCGTGAAGCATAGTGGGGATGTTGAAGCCATGTGACCATGGTGTAGTTCACTTGTAGCATAGCATTAGCTTTTTACTGACCACATGGCAATGTTAATGTCCAGGTTGGCACACAATAATACATACTTTTGTTTCCTCTTTATTCATTTTTAATTTTGGGTTTATAATATGACTTATAGTTCCTAAATACACCAATCAACATTTAACCATGTTCATCATGTAGTTATAAAAAATAATCACGATTAGTTATTAGAGAAATTGCATTAGTATTGTAGTTCATATGTCATTGGTATGACAAATGCAGCTAGAAATTACTTTGAGACACCTTATTAATTATGCCAGAAATGTGTCTCATCTTCCTGACTTGGATTTGGTATTCAAGAAAAAAAAATTGATGCCAGATTATAAAGCAGCAAAGTTAGGCATTATTTAAGTCTTTATCATCTATTTTGATGTGAACTTCTTCTAATCTCTTGATGGGTGATGATTTTGTCCCAATATTATGTTTAACAGTTGGGCTCTGGGGATGATTCAGGGTTTAACAGATAAACTTGACTCGTGTGATGGATTTTTATTTTAAATATATCAGGTGGGAAGACAAACTAACAAGGAAATATCAAAAAAGTAGTTTGTCAAATAGTTGAACAGAGCAACACAAAGTTCCTCCATGTAATAGCACCCCCTGGTACTAACCCATTTCCTTTGTACTGTCTCGACCAGCTTATTAGCTCCTTTCTCTTTCACCGACTCACTTTGTCCAGACTAGCCTGAGTTACCAGACACAGGACAACTGAAGCGTTGGGGAGTGGGAGGCTCCTGCAGCTCACAGTAATGAGGCAACACACCGAGTCACATCACACAATGTGACACATGGTGGCAGATGCACAAAGTACAAAGACTTCAAATGGAGGTGAGTCAGAAACGAGCAAATGTTAACCATAAACCAGATATCAGATGTTATACCAGATGGTATTTTAAGCAATTTCAGCCGAATGTCCACCTCAGGGCAAGGCAGATACCTGGGTACTCCTGTCTCAAACAAATAAGTGCCCATTCATTTATGTCAGAACTTAACAATATATAAAGTATGCATAATGTCTTTTCATGGTAGATGTATTCAGAACCCATTAAATCTATACAAATGGGTCTTGTTTTTCTGTACTTTTTAGGGCAATTTGTCTAGAGATTTCCTTTTCATTTTACTTGAGTCTAGATTGAATCTTGTGCAAAACTTGCAAAAGTTGACAAGTTCTACAGCAACTAAATGTCCACTTCATCTCGATTAATTATTTTTTAAAGTCACCATTGAGACAGCTTATCGAATGGCAAAAGAGGTGAACGGAGGTTGGGTTCTTGTGAGGGTGGTATTAGGAATTGCACATTTTTCTAACTAAATACTCATTAATTTAAAAATTTAAATATTTCAAAGACTCTTTTTACTCTGGAGGAGTTCAATGAAATAATACAATTTAATAATATGTCATACAGATTCAGATAACTGTAGAATTGGTGGTCATCTTCAAAACTTTCCATCAACAGCATACCTGATGCTATCATCATTTGCAGTTAAAAGCATAGTATGAGAAATATTTTAGCTTAGCTTAAGAAAAGCTGCTAGCACGGCTTTAAACTTAGTACTGTTAAAGACCGTGCAGCAACCCTGTAGCCCCACTTGTGTTTGTTTCAGGTTAATAATAAGTTTTTAAAAAAGACTACTTTTGGGGCACTGGTGGCGTAGTGGTTAGTGCGCGCGCCCCATGTATGGAGGCTGTAGTCTTCCAAGCGGGCGGCCCAGGTTCGAATCCATCCTGTGGCTCCTTTCCCGCATGTCATTCCCTACTCTCTCTTCCTGATTTCTGACTCTATCCACTGTCCTATCTCTCCATTAAAGGTACAAAAAACCCAAAAATAAATCTTAAAAAAAAAAAAAGGCTGTGCGCTCAGTCCCAAAGAATGTATTCCGTGTCAGACTTGTGGCTTTCAGTTTACTGCCTCTCAGACAGATTACATACGTAGGCTCTGGAGTGCACCAGCAGACTTCATGGCAGAAAAATACAAAGAATTGACACATGCAGGTGGAGTGTGAAGTAGCCGGCAAAGTCAGACAGTCAAGTCTTCCAGACTAGCAGTTTATTTGATTAGACACTTCCTTTTCGGGTGTCAGATTCCCCTGCTGCTCTGGCTGAGAATCTTTCTGGTCTTATTTTTATGTTCCTTTTTCTGCCTCTGTACTCTCACTGCTCTGCCTGGTATTCAGAAGAAAATGTGCTTCTGTCTTAGTATTTTAGCGCTGTATCCATTCTACAGATGAAACACTGAAACTGAGACATTTGATATTATGAAATAGGTTCCCATCTGTCGACACTAAAAAGGTGAAATAAGAGAATAAATGCACAGTATGTAATTTAAATTACCAGGGGGCTCTCAATCAAAACAATAACAAAATATGACGCAGATGCTGGCAGGGGAATCATGAGAGTGATTCTCTCACCCCCACCCTCGATGAAAACGAACTCTGAGTCGACCGTAGTCAAGAGAAAAGGGCGAAACAGACCTATATTAGAAAATATGTTTACAGGCAAGCTAAGTATCAAAGTATAATTTACATTATGTTTCTATCACAGCAGCACGTACAGCAACCGTACAGCTGCTTATGCAGTTCCAAATTCCTTATTTATTGGTCTCTGACGTAACATGCAGTGTTTCCACGGCAACTATAAAGATGTCATGTCTGTCATGGCACCTCTGTCATGGTGGCTGCTGCGGCAAGAAAAGACACATCCCGTTACAAAGAACACATTTTTTACATATTGAACCTTTAAATAAAGTTTTCAAGAAAAAGACGAATGTATCACTTGAATCCAGTTCGTGACCATTAAAGGAAGGAAGCATTTTATTCTCAACCTATTTATGTTGAACTCTACAGCATTAACATATCCCCACCATGAACTATAACTACACTTATTCACATATGTGTCAAAACTCTTTTTCTCAAAGTGTACTTTACTTCTTCAGAGTTATTGTTTGTCAGAAGTAACCAGGACTATCAGATTGGCCTGGAGACATTTTATTCACAGTGATTGGTCACAAGGTTCATCATGAGTTTTATTTAGAAAAAGCCTCTCTTTTGATAATCATCAGACAAGCAGACCGTATCACAAGGAGGCCTCTTCATAAGAAAGTGGAATGTAATGTATGCGCTAGAGTGATAATGATAGAGTCAGAAGGCATATGACAAATGGTGATAATGACAGTTGAAACCCTACTGAGAGAGAGTTTCCTCTGTATCGACAGCACTTATTTTTAATCCCCCCTAACACTCTTCTTCAACTTGTCACATTTTTCTTTTTTTCATATGCTTTAAGAATTATTCTTGAGTGAACTTATTCAAATAAGCAGCGGAAAACAAAAAAAACATTATCCTTTGAAAATAGTGGAAGACTGGCCAATTAAACTGCAGTGGGAGCGAACGATAGCCTGAGATGACTTAGTGAACACCAGGCCTTAAATCTGCAGTGCAGATCAGAAGTGTCTGTCTCATTGGAACCACAGTGATTGTAGTCATATTAATTCTATCTCTTATTTCAATCCTTAGCTGTTCATATCAAACCTTTTTCTCAGCTCTGTGCAGAGCTCCTTTGACCGATCACTTCTGTCTTCTCCTGTTTAGAAACAGAGATGAAAAATGAATGTGGTCACAGATATTGCTATCATGCAGAGAATGAGATGACATGACTGAACTAAAGACAATCAAACAGTCGTTTATTAAATTAGTTTTTAATGAGGAGCATGAGTCCTGTTGCTGCTCAAAGTATTGGAACCATTATATACTGTTAGATATTGACAACCTGGGCAGTTGTAGGTAGTATAAAATCTACCACCACAGCAACCACAATATAATCATCTATTAGACCAGCAACAAAAAAAACAAAATAGAAGTGACGCAACTCACTTTCTGAAGTTGTAGTATAAATCTCTGATGATAATATCCCAATGGAAACAGTGCTGCTTTATCAGCAAGGGTCCACATGAAAAAAGTAGCCCAAACACATGATTACATCCATAAAAGTCCACAAGTTGCTGTAATATAATTTCATACATGTCGCGTCAGTTCATAATATTCCAAGGTATTATCTGTAATACTTCACTATAGTAGTGAAAATATGCTATTGTGATGTAGCAATAATATGACCTCTTTAAGAGACATTACATTGCATTGTTTAGCAGTTGCAGGGCAGCCTGGTAGCATTTTTTGTGACCATAGCTCCGTGTAATAAAAGTGTTTGGGACCGTCTTAAAGGTCCCATATTATGCTTTTTCTGGTTTTATATGCCCTTTAGTGTGTTTTCCAAGTGTCCTGTGCATGTTTAGGCACGTCTATGTGCAAAAATTCAAAGTCCGCGGAAACGCGGCTTCTCCTACGTCCTCCTGTTAGCTGTAGCATTAGCTGCATGTAACGCTCGGTTCTAGCCCCCCTCGATAAAATGTGTCAGTGCAGCGTCATTGTCAGTGTGAGATCACTGATCTAAGCCCATTGGCTCGTTGTGGCAAGCCCAGCAGCTCATGTTGAAATTTCCGAGAAGCGTGTTGAGCAACTGACCAATAATGGCAGAGCGGATCGGCAGACCAATCAGAGCAGACTTGGCCCACGTGGGGTCTAACAGTGGGGGCTCAGCAGAGCGTAGCTGACGGACTCAGAGCGGAGAGGGAGCAAGGAGGAGCAGAACATGAAAACAGACACTTTATTCGGACTTTAGCTATTGTGAACGTACAAAAGTAGGTACATAGATTAATAATAATAATCCTTTGGGTTCCAAGAGGGTCCTACAGACTTGTCAGTGCTTTGGGCCCTAAATATGCGAACCCCAAAAAGGGCATAATATGGGCTCTTTAAGATGCTATGTCTTTGAGGAGGGGGATGTTTGACGGCCTTCGATACTCTGATAGTTGGCAGTAATGAATTTGGTCCGAAGTCAGGCTAAGGGCCAAGGAAGAAGAGAGTCTCTGACAGCACTCAGATCAAGTAAATGAAGATTGTCTGTAACTTTTTTCTTTCCCGGTTTAGTGCCTCAGAGTGTCGTAGTTTCTGTCAGAAAACCTCATACTCTCCACGCTTTCTCCTCTTACCTCCCTGAATCTCTTTTGTAACATTCACCCTTCCCTTTCATTTCACTCTTTTTCGCTATCTCTGTCCTTATCCTCATCTCACTTCCTTTTATACACTCCGACAGCTGTTATGTACTGATGTGTGATATGACCTTTTAGAGAAGAGAGCTGACAGGACCACGGCTTTGATCTCTTCTGGATATTTTATCTCAGCAGCGTGCAGATGATGCTGCGTTTCTACAGATGTAGCCTGTTGATGTCAAAGGACTCACAGGGGACCGCGGCTTCAATGTCCACAAGAGACACCTCTGTACTCTACTTGCTTTTTGTTGCTTGTTGCTTTTACTGCAGTTCAAAGGGTCCAGCACAAGATAGAAGAAATACTCATCACTCCTTTTACAACAAGATCCAAGAGAAATGTCAGCTCAAAAACATGGTGAAAGCGTTATTTCAAAGCTAAAAGACCTGCCGTAAGCGAAAGACTTTTTCACGCCCAAAGGTAGAAAGTATTTTGGACAGTGAGTGAAGCTGTACATCCACGGGTTTGATCACTTTCTGTGGCCAGTAAAAAAGGTGTTTTATATATCTGCAGGCTGGATGTCAAGTACTCTTAGAACTTTACAATGTGCAGGATGGGCCCTCTACAGACCAGAGGAGTTGGCAACAGTCTCCATCAGGCAGTCAGTGAAAAAAGTGTGTCAGTTATGAAAGTAAATGCAATTTATTCTTCAGGTCAGTGCTCTTATGTTCAAGATTTTGCAACAGTTAATATCAATACGACATCCCACTGTAAAGCTATATGAAAACAAATGATGGGAAATGATGAAAAAAGAAAGACAAACATTATTAAAGGGCAGCTAAATGAAAGGCTTATGGTCTTATTTCTAATAGCAGGGCATCAAATAAATCATATTCCAGGTATTTCACTTCACTTGTTATTGATACCATTTATGTTTCGAAACAATAATTAATGCATTTCCATACGCTAACATGTTTGATCAGAAAGTGGGAAAAGTAGTGTCGATTAAATCACCCTAAAGGCCCCGCACCCTGCATCTCAGTGTCACTTGTGGAAATGTATGAAGAGGATTCAACCAGACAGTTCTACTCCAGGCAGTAAAGCTGAATGTCTAGGAATATTAGCCCAGACATGACATACACATAAATGGGCTCTATTTTCAAGAACCCTGCAGTGTGGAGCAGAGGAGTGTGAAGTGCAACAAGTGCATCTGTGTGATCAAATGTCAGCTGGTGGCAAAAAAATGTGGAATAAAAGTGACCGACTAAAAAAAGGGAGCGTGTCATTTTTCAGAGAGGTTGATATTGTCGGGCCATCACCAAATGAAATGTCCAAAATGTTATTCAACGCAAGTGTGCGGAACAGTGCAGCGAGAGATGGCAGGCAAGGAACTAAACTAACCAGGAAGCTGTCATTCTTTACATTGAGGCTGCAAACCTGGACTTGCGTGCCTTTTTTTTTTCTTCTGGCAACTCTGAATCCCAGAAAAATACAACACAAGTGTGACACTGTATGCTGTGCAGGAACATGAAGAAAATATGCTGTATACACGCTGTAAGTACCCTGTTTCTTAAAGTCACATAGCTGGTCAAGCCAAACACTATGACAGAGATCCGTGTGTGTCTGGTTAGAGAGGGGTACAATACAAATGATCATATCCTTTTTTCTAAATTTCTCTGTGATGTTATATAATGCACATGATGTTCAGGTATTCACTGTAATTGACACTCGCTATGCACACAGTTATTGTTCAAATTAGTTTTTAAATTGATAACCATGTCTGGTGTGCTCTTATATCTATGCTGTTGATATCAAGGCCGTCTATACCGGTCAATTTCAACTACATTAGCTTGTTGACCTAAGTCAAACAACAGGCCATATAGACGCCATGACTTCGGCTAGTTCTTCTTGTTCAACGTACAGACAGGCAGGCTTTTGGACATGTTCTCTTCCTTTATATGAAGTCCACATGCCTTCATCTCTGATATGAAGAACTGTAAATTGCTGCAGAGATTTCTGATGTCGAACGGTTCATGCTCTACTGATCTAGGGCTCCATTGACCGATTGTCCTGGATGTAGAAAGTTAAGATCTGTATCAAATTCAGAGCGCTGAATATCTACACATCTATTATGGATCATGACAGTGAAACTGACTTACTCTGAGAAGGAGGTTTAACTTTACTCTGGAAGCATTTCCAACCATAGACACTCAGGAACTGTTTCTATAGCGGGAGATAAGTCATTATGTTGTGTCAAATGAAGTGGCCATATACTGTAATAATGTAATGTAATGCCCCTTTAGGGCCAGGTTAATCTTAAACCACCCTGTCAGGGTTTCTTTCTGCTATGATAACCTGCTCACTGTACACTATCCCTAACATAATGAATGGTTCTCTGGTTATAAAAGAGGCTCAGCCACACGTTGAAGTTAATGATACAATTCTGGGCAGAAAAGACTCGCATGCAGGTCATGTTTATGGAGTGCAGAAAGAGGAAAATTGTATTTAGTAAGGTTATTACTTTACTAAACTTGAAGCAGCTGTCATAAGTTGTTCCGCCTTTCCTTTACCACACTCTCCAGCCATTAAAGCACTGACAGCCCCGTGACGTTCAAAGGGTTTTATAAACTTCTCATGCAGAAAGGGTAACATGATCAGAGTCGGTTCTGATGCTTGACCTTTTTAGCGTAATGTCATGCGTGTAATGCCTAACGGGGCAGGACAGGATTCAAACAAAGAGGCGCAGATGAGAACATTGCAGCCATAATTGGAGCAGTTACATTGATTGGTGTGAACTATGGCTCTCCAGCAGACTTTACAACAGTCTGACTTTGTACTGCCGTATCAATTTTGAGGGGCTACTAAGAGGGGAATTCAGTGACCCAGAACAGATGTCGGATCTGAAATCAATTTGGTTATTTTCCTCATTTTTAAAGACTTTTCCTGAGATTGTCTTCAACCCCAGTGTTCAACCGATTGTACAGGCGTGGGTACTAAAAGAGAAGAGAATAACACTTTCCTCACACTTTTTACAGGTTGCACTTAATTACCTAGATATGATAAAATGGGCTGCCAAAGAATGCCACCTTTTTTTTTTTTTAAACTGCAAAAGATCATTGCGCAGTGTGAGTTTCATGACTTCTGTAATTGCTTAGTGCAATTCACATACTGATGATGTCCACATAATAGGCATTAACAGCTCCATGCACAAAATACAGACATTTACACACACACACACACACACACACACACACACAAACAATGCATAGCAGAGCCATAAGCAGCAGAATCACAAGTTTAAAATAGGATTCATTTACCCAAAAAGGTTTTAGACAGAAGACATTGCACAGATAAACACCCACGTGCTGCACACACAGTAACGTAACTAAATGATTTAAAATAAGAAGTTGATTTAATCATTTAATGCAATGAGTAAAATCCGCACAGACAGCCATGACAGGCCGTTTAATAAGCAGACATAAACCAGCAGACATACGCATGCATGTACAGTACAGGTCGACAGAAAGTGTATCTGACTCACGTTTTTGATGTCCGAGTCAATCCCTCTTCTTTCAGGGAGATGAAGTAATATTCCGCTGCACATGTTGCCGTGTTGCTCCATTTGTTTGTTTTGAATGCTGTCTTCGTCACCAGTCGCTCAACAGCATATCAGCTGATATGATTAACTTGAAAACAAGCTAACTCTGTTACAAGATGTAAACAAACTTTGTCTTCTTTGTTGTGAGTTCAGAATTACTCTCTGATCTGATTTCAGAGTTTGTTCTCCAAAAGATCAGTCCAAGCTTAGTATGGAGTTAGTTGTAGAGGGAGAGTGAGGCTCGTGATTAATTGTTTAATTAAATGTACATTTTACCTGAGGCCTCTCAAGAGAAGGAGCCGACTTTGGGATGCAATGCCATCTTTGACCACATTTTTTATAATGTTTAGAGGAGGGGCGCTGTTTCAAACGTGAACAAAATTAAATTAACTTGAACACTGGCAGCAAAATCAAAAGAATAAAGATCAAATGTAAGGGGAAAGGGGGGGCAGAGAAAGGGAGAAAAGAAAAACAGAAACAAAAGAAAGGGAAGGAAAAATTATTCACTTTTTTAACTATTATGACGGTGATAGTTATCTTGTACAGCAAAGTTATGCTGGAATTTGATTGAAACCACTGTAGAACTGCAGCACAGGCTTTTTAATTTTGAGAATTCATGATATTTAAAGTTTTAAAAAATGAAAACCATACTTTAAAATGGCAAGTATGAGCCTAAATCTAATGACCAGTGATGTAAACATTTAAAATATGACATTTCTGAGCAGAGATCGGCATCATAACGGTATAAAATTAACCGTGTACGTGAGTGTCTGTTCAATCTCTCTGTCAAACTGTTCAAACGAGTCATCAGAGGAAACTGACTTTAAACACCTGATGAGTAATTATTAACTGTGTTACCTGAGATGGATCTTTATTTTTAAATAATATTGATTTGTAATAGTTTCTAACAGTGTTCGCAGCTGTAATGGAAAGGTTATAGACGTTTAGTTAGTCTGCCTTAAAGCTAGCAGGAATGACAGCGGTCCCACAATTTACCACTTTAATCCTCTCTAGTTTCAGTCCAAACACACAGAGCTCTTCTTTCATTCTCCTTTGTCCTTTGTAAATGAAAAACACTACGCAAACGCGTTTAATTGCACGGCTACCAGTGTTTTCTAATCTACTGCCGATACATTCTCAAGGCTTTTCACTCAAACGGGGGCGTGGTCACTCTGCGAGCCGGAAGTGACGTTCGACTGCTCTTATGAATTCCTCTAAACAATTCATGTTCACAACACCTGACAACCTCAGACAATGAGAGATATTAGGTGAAACTGTGAGTTATGGACACTTTTGACTCTCGCTCAGGACACTAGTTCAATCGCTATATCAATTGCAAAATCCTTGCCGGTGTTACGGTTTAAAGAGTTACCATGTGTCCTAACCAAGGGGCAACCTCCGGTCTCGAAAAATGAAGCCAATGCGGAAGTACAAAAAACTGAAGTTCCTCGAGGTTCCGCTTGAGGCTGTTCTGCAGAAGTGCCGGAAGTGCCATAAGCCCACAGCCAAAAAAGCCAGTTTTTACCACAGGAATCAACATGTTTACAGCCTGGTTCAAAAAACGAGATATATCTGATAAGTTGTCGGCCCCTTCTCCTCACACTGTGGGGGGGGGGGAATTTTTTTATAACTCATCGGATTTTATTCTATTAAGGAAAACGGCTATGCCCATATTAGGGTTGTGGCAGATTTGATTGACAGCTCTGCGCGCTGCATCTGTCTGTCAGGTCAGCAGGTCAGGAGGCTAACAGCTTGATCCGTTTGATTTCTCCTCTTTCTTACTTCGTTTGGAGAGTTTGCTTAACACATATCTGACAACAACGTTACATGGTTGATGTAGTGTCTTAAGATTTGTGCAAACCGTTACCAAATAAAAAGAAATTCACTTTGTATGAGTTCAGGTAAATTTAATAAGGTTATTAATATAGTTCTTAATGGTTACAGATGCTCTCATAAAGAATATAGCAGTTAAAATATACATAACATATGGAATGAAAATAAGATATAAAGCAAGTAGTACAAGAAATAGTTTGAAGAATACAGCCATGTACTGAGCTCATGTTAATAATAAATGAGCTACTGTATGTTCTGTACTGAAGCACAGAGAGTTGGGACCTGTTAATGATTTAAATAATTCAGGTTATATTTGTTTCATGTTAAGATGAAGTACTATCCACAATAAACTGCTAAATTTTTCCTCACACAAAATCTGAGACCATTTGATGTGGAATATCATTGTGTGAGTGAGAGAGCTGAAAACAGCACGATTACAATAAGGTTTATCTTCTTAACTTTGAATAGATATTGATTACCTGAATACTGTACCTTTGTTGTCTGGGTAGCACACTGTTGAATTTATAAATGTGCTCTTACACACAGAAAAATAGATGAGAACAAAAAAATGATTTAATGAATAACTGATATTTTCTCTCTTTGCCATCCTGAAGACCCCTCACTTAAAGTCCATGTTCTCCTGGATCCATGTCACATGCTCGAGCTTCTTCTGAATGACTTTTCAACAGTCGAAGTTCTGGTGAGAGAAGATGGCCAGCAGATGAGACAGCAGTACATGAAGGAGCTCAACAGGATTCAGAAGAAGGAGGAGGAGGGTTTGCACCTTGGAAGACTGTATTCATGCTTCAGCTGTTCAAATAAAAATAGATCTCCTCCAAACAACTTGCAATCAAACTATTTTCTTCCCATTTTAAAACCCTTTGTACAGTTTAGATGAGAGAAGTTGATATTATGTGAAATTGATCTGGGAAGACTACATTTCTAAATCATTTCAACTGTTTTTATTCACAAGTTATTGATCTTATTTACTCTCCATGTATCTTGATTTAAGAATGGGGCTTTGTTTAAGGGCAAATTTTTGCAATGACTGTTCCATCCCATTTTAAGAAATGAACTGCATTAGTATTTGGTTAAAAAAAAATGGAGTGCATTTATATAGAAATATTTATTTAATCTGAAAAACAACATTAAAAAAAGTCTGTTTTTACAGCAGAGATGAACATGTTTACAGCTTGGTACATAACAAACAAATAGGTGTGATTAGCTCATGTCTCGATCGACACACACTGTACAGGGGTCGTTTGATTTATTCACAATAAGGCGTGTAGCTGACCAGCTTGACAGGCGGGCGCGGTGTAACGGTTTGTCAAGAGGCTTAAAACCCGCCTCAGCCTCAGCTCTCAGCCTGTGGGTGACATCACTCAGGCCATCCGGGGGAGACCTCCCTCGCAGCGAGTTGTTGAAGAGAAGCAACTGAAGTCCACCCCAGAAGAACCAACAAATGCAGATGTTGTTGAAGCTCAGGTTTCTTCCTCTGTCTCTGCAGCTCTCTGGGCACCTCGACGGACAAGTCACCAATAATCCACACTGTGTCTATAGGAGAAATACAAAGGTGTTCAATTAATGCCTCAGACAAGACAAAATGTACAGTTAACTACATGTGACAGCTCAGGCTGTTTTTTTGTTATTAGCCTCATCTGCAGGAATAATATTGAACAAGGTAGCTGCAACTCCTAATAATAGATGCCAGTCTTAAACACTATTTTTTCTAATACTAAAGTTTTTGGTGTGAAGCTGACACTGTCCACAGACTCCATGACTTCACGGGGCTCAATAGAAAACAAATGTCTTATAATAAATACTAAATAATTATTTTTCAATTGTCATGTTCACCTCATCGCTGTTGACATCAGTAAATATAAAACACAGACATTCCTCTTTTTGTCAGAACAGTAACATGAACTGTATGCTTTGCAATATTGATTTATTCTGGATGTCTCTCATATTTATTTACAGTTTATGGATAAAACTTTGCAAATGTATTTCTCTGCTAACACTGACAAAGTCTAACTTCTCTGACAAATAACTAATAACCATGATTGTATATTTAAAAAAGTGTAGTTTTAAGACTTTAATTAAATATTTGTGTTGAATATAATTCGTTTTAACTGTGTTGTAGAAAAGTTAAATGTTAACTTACTGTTTGTAGAGTTTTCTCAGGACGAGCAGGAAAGCCGTAGGGGATGATAGCAGCCTAGCCGTTAGCTATGCTGTGAAGTGGACTGCTAACGTCGAGCTGAATGGGCGGAGTTTACAGTCTATGGTCCTAACAAATGCCTCTTTGTTTATCTTTTCATCAACAAAATATCTCATAAGTATTGCTGACACACACAAACACACAGACACACACACACAGACAAGCTCTCTAGAAGTTACAGCAGTAAATGAAATGTGCTGACCAACATTAGACCTGCTGAGATTTGTTGAAATGTAGCATGTAAGGAATATATGCAATAAATGTGCTTCTAGGTTTGTCATCTTCTCATGTGTGTGCTTGTGTGTTGGTTCCTTTATTCTTGGGGCCTGTTTGTTGTTTTGCATCAACCTTAACTCAGCCCAGCGATTAATAAAATATATCGTACTCTGTGTGTGTGTGTGTGTGTGTGTGTGTGTGTGTGTGTGTGTGTGTGTGTGTGTGTGTGTGTGTGTGTCAGGAGAGAGGGACTGCAGCAGAACCTGCAGGTCCCCATGGGGACTTAAAATCTAGGTCATCAGTGTGAGAGAGAGCGAGAGAGAGGGGAAGAGGAAGGGAGAGGTATATTTTAAAGACAGCCAAAGAGAGAGAGAGAGAGAGAGAGAGAGAGAGAGAGAACAAAGACAGAGATTATCAGAAAAATAGAGGCAACGTTTTGAGTGACAAAGATTAGGAAAATATGTTTTTTTGAGGATGAAATTGTGCACGTGACCAAATCCAGATCACTTAGGGTATTACTTGCTCTTGGCAGCAGTGGTATCATCACAGCAGGGATACTCTATGAAGTTCTAGATCTGCATTTCAAGTGCTTCATGTTCTTTAATACAACCATATTTTAATCAAATCGTATATGTCACTGTATCCTATGGAGGCTTCTCAACAGTGGAACTGTATTTAAACATTTAGCAGTGAGGGCTTTTTAACTTTTAAAGTAACTCACGTGTATCTGCTATTTGCCTTTCAGGTTATACTTTAGAAAAGAAATATTATCCAAACATTCATTAGAAACAAGTAAAAATCTGTGTCTCTCAAATCATCCGCTTTGTCGGACACAAGACACGAGGAACAACTCCGGCTAGCTTAGCATTTTTCTAAGGTTAAAATTCTGTCAGTGTTCAAATGGTCCAATTTTACAAAAGTCTCCACTGTAATCTTTCTAAATTAAAATTGAATATTTACACAGTTCTCATGTTTTACACTACGTGCTGGCTGTCAGTTGTACATTTTAACTCAGGCTTTTAAAATAATGTGAATTAAGGTTAATTAATTGCAGAAAAAAAATAGCCTTCCACAAAAATTGAGGAAAATCAATCTCACTCTGAAGTCTTCATTACTGATCATACAACCATCCACAGCAGCTTTGTAAACTTGAGGGGGAAAAAATGCAAAACAGTTCATGGGATTTAAATTTGTATCACTTTATCGGCTCTGGCTAAGTGGTGGAGTCAGTTGTCACTCAACCGGAAGGTCAGGGGTACGGATTCCCAGTTTCATGTAGCCACATGTCGATGGACAAGACAATTAACCCCAAGTTGCTTCCAGCTGCTCCGTCAGCGGTGTGTGAATGTGTATGAATGGGATTATTTAATACTGATGGACACTTTATATAACAGCCTCTGCAATCAGTGTGTGAATGGGTTAGAATGTGTAGATGTGTAAATAAAGCACTTTGAGTAGTCAGAAGACTAGAGAAGCGATATACAAGCTAAAGTCCATTAACCATCCATCCAAGAGATCAACACCATCCGGGAATCGATTATGAAGACAGTCTGCCCTTAATCTCTCCTCCTGTGCCTCCTGTGCCTCCACTGACAAACACTGATACTCACACACGTATACGCATACAGAGACGTGTTGAGTTGATTTGCAATCGTCATTGTTGAATATAAATCTTCTCCTGTCACTATTTCAAAAGCTTGTAAAAAAAGTTCTGATAACAATTAAAACTTAATTCTTTTCAATCTTTTCATAAAGTAATTGACAGGAAGCTTCCTCCACGTGCAGCTCAGGTGCTGTGTAAACGCTTTCAGGTGGAAGAAAACTCAACTTTTGAGACAAACAAAGCATTGAAGTTCAACACTGAACAATTCATTAGACTGAAGGGAAGCGGGTTGATCTGATTTAAGTCGTTTGTGAATTGTGTAGAAACAATGATTTAACACGCAACAGCCTTAATCTGTGTGTGTGTTTTTTTTTTTTTTTTTAAATCACTGGTTAAAATAGTTAAAGAGAGGAGGAGACCTCTACAGATAATTTGGCTCTGAGTTAACCCTTGTTTTATGATGAACACTGAAGGGTCATTTTGAAAGTGTACAATCTGCCAAGCTGCAGCTCTCGTCCTCTTGTGTAAAACTTTACTATATTTTGCCAGAAGTTACACACTGCCTCAACTTCCCAAGGCCCTGAAAGATAACATGTCTGAATTTTTTTAATAAAGTGGTGTTCCACTGAGAATATTATTCTAACCACCCAGTTATAAAATATTGTTGTCTTTTTGTGATTTATTTTTATCCTTCCGGCTACTTTGTATTCATTTATTCTCACACAAGGCTGGCCCCGCAAAGGAGACTCCAGCCCCAGTGGAATTATCTTGTTAAAATACGAATACTTAAAGGAAGAAGAATGAAAAAAAAAAAAAAAAAAAAAAAGCATGCATTGTCTCAGTTGGCAGCAAATGTATTCTTTTGGGCTTGTTGTTCAGATTGTTTTTAATTGTCTCCCACCCCCCCCCCCACCCCTCTCCCCCCCCCCACCCCCACCCCCACGTATCACAGGGGAAAAAAAGAGCCAAACACACACATAAAACAAAAACACACAAAACCCTGACCCTGAAATCTGCAACTCAGCAGAGGCGCTTCATTAGAGCCATCATGACGAGTAATCACAACTTGCATAGTGTGCAAGACCCAAGGGTCCCATTAAACCAGCAATATTAATGTTTGGCATACGAGAGAAGGATGCATGGTGTTGTTGCATAAGAATAAATATAGAGCTGTTACACACATGCACACACGTAGACACACACATCAGCAGTTTAGGCTAGAGATGCTTAGAAAATCAATGTGCTCATACATACACACATTATGCTTAAAGAAAACGATAAAAGTGTACAAATTCAATAATTTGTTAACAGGACCCCTGCAGTGTATAACAGCATAATCATTGCATACTTATGATGCCAAGCAGTTGTTACAACATACAAATAAATCAAATTTTTCATTCAGTAATCTGGCTTTGAGTCGATGCATGTGAGAATATCTTCAGAAAGCTAAGACTGTCTTTCATGTGATTTTTTATTCAGTTATATGCAAAGATCCACGCAGCCTCACGGGAACATTTAATGTCTTAACAACAAAACAAAGAAAAACCCAGCTGTGAGCACTACTTAATGTTACCACTGGGATCATCATTTCTTCCTCCTGTATTAGAATCAGCCTATAAACAGAGAGAAGGGGAAACTTGCAGCTGCACCTTTTCATACTTCTGGACCTTCATGTGTGAGTTTGACACCACGTGTGCGCCAGCTTTATCGATTTATCCGCAGCAACAGTAATGAGTTGCAGGATAGGTTTTGTTTGTTTTGGATAGCAGTGGACAAGCTTTGTAGATCATTCTGTTTGCTGGTGCTGCAATCTAAATTGCATTAACAGGGAGACTGATATCACTGATGGCCAGTTAGTGAAGTCTGCAGGGGTCTAAGCAGAGTGTGAAGGGACCCCAAATAGCCACAGTCTGTGTAACATGCTCATGACACTGCCAGACTTGTTCCATTAGCTTTATTCCCTGAGTGTGTGTCTGTAACTGAGTATTTCTACATTTATTGATGGTTATTTACACTACAGTAAGAGACTTGAGTGATCCTTGACCCACAGCAGTTTTTTTCAGATTACTGTATGATATTTGATATGCATTTAAAAGAAGAATGTGTGACATTTAATTCCAGTAGATGCCACTTTTTGAGTATCAGCATGAAACCAAAACAAACTGCTGTTTGGGACAACGCCATACTGAAACCTACACTCTCCTCCACCGACACACCTCCAACCTTACTTCCCTCGCATTAATATTAAGGAGTTATCAAATTGAACACACCTAGCACCATTAAGTGCAAGAAGAAGACAAAATTGTCCTCGGCTCGAGCTGCAATTACTTGTATCCTGCTTTGTTGTTTTAGCAGGCTAATGTTAGCACACTTAAGTTAGCGCGTAGTTTCACATTCCATGTATATAGATATGGAATGGCCGTGATCTAAAAACACTGTGTGACATTGAATAATCAGTGAGTAAGATATTCTTCTTTCTGTAGTTCTTGACTAAAAAAGCTTTAATACACAATGAGAGGAGCCGGCATTACCGTTCATGTAAACACGGCTTCGGCAAAAGTACAGCTGGCCCTTCCCACTCATTGTAGACAGTTATGACTCAGAGAGACATTTCTATAGAATATACTTGATTTCTACTGTATTTATGTGTAAAATGTTGCACATTCTTCCTTTTAAAATGCATTTGGACTTACAGTGCAAAGCTGTTACACATTCAGCTCAGTCCAAATTCCCTTTAACCATTTATTATTCTCTTTAATCTTACAAAGACATGTCTCAATCCTGAAAATGGGGTAATTGATTCCTGACTTTTTTCATAAGGTGGGATCAGCAATTTTTATGATTAATTTTAAAGGAACTTCCCAAAAGCCACACCTTGATTCTCAGCCCTGCTTTTTCTGGATGTAGATAGATTCTGTATACATTCACAGTGATGACTCACTCTCTAGGTTAATTCATTTTACACTTAATTCAGATCCACTGCTTTCTTTAGGTAACTCTTGTTATTTCCTATTATTGGAAATTATAAAGCTGACCACTGACACAATTGCCTTCCCAATGATTAATAGCTAATCTTTTTAATTGTAGGCGTAATTGCTTTAAATAGTTAGATTGTCTAATTTGTGAGTTATATTATCTTTCGTTTTTCAAATTACATTATCTTTGCCTTTAAATATTTAAAATGGGTCGCATTAAAACCATTCTCCTCACATTAGAGCTACCCTTAGACTTCTCTAAATACTTATTTGTGTCTGCCTAATTTTTTTCTACAGCTTTTTTGGGTAGATTAATAAAGGTGAAGATGATGGGGAGCTTGTCTTTTTCTGAGCCTGATTAAGTGAAACATATATTCATAAACTCTCAGTTGCTAGTTCATTTGTTACACCTGATTGAAACAAGAGTAATACAATTATGTATGCCAACACTTCTTAAAGAAATGTAATGTTCCAGTTTTGTTGAATTGGTTCAGAGACATGTGGACTCAGGTGTTTGGCAATTTTGACAGCTGGAGTTGGTTGTTTAATTGAAATACAAAGAGTTGTACAGAGTTCTACAGCCTATTGGAGATTCGAAAATGTTGCAAATTCCGATTATTATTATTATGTGTATACCTAAAAAATCTAATTAAAATGCAAAAACAAAACATATCTGCCTGCGTCATTTGAGGATTTATTTTGCAATGTCATGTCAGATTTATTTATTTAGGCTCATTATGTCAATATGATGTTTTCTCTGGCGACATTCATTGCCTGAGACAGTTGCCAGCTGTCTTCAACTTTATGCCTGAGATATTCCCTTCAAAATTTTACCACATTTGACGTCCATTCCCCCCCAAAAAAACTATAACCAAATACAGCACTGATACACACGCACAGGAAAAAAGAGAGCACATATACAGCCCAGCTAGTGTAGGTGTATGAACACGGATGTTCTTAGCTTATCTGAGCTCACCTCAAGTGTGAAGACAACAGCATTCAACATAAAATAATGCCAAAAGATGAATACCATGCAGAATGGATAATCCTTATATTAAAAGCCTCTGCAGGGGTTCCATTAAACAATGCTATTACATCAAAAGGATTACCAGAGGGCTTCAAAGCTGGTAGATTGTATCCAAATTACTAATAAATTATTCTTTCTCAGTTCCATTTGAATGCATCTTAGAACACACATTAATACACGAGGAAATAAAACATCTCTTCTGAGGAACTGTGGAATCACTTTTCAAATATTTTAGTACAAGAAACTGAAACTGCCTACCAGGTACGTTCTATAACCTGTGATACTTTCAGAGGTGCTGCTTGTCAACAGGCAAGGAAGGAAACTGCTTGGGGCCCAAGACCAGTAGGGGCCCCTAAGGAATGACAAACTTAAACCAAAGCAGTGGCCCAAAATGTAAAAAATTTGCAATGACAGTAGGAAACCTCCCTAAGGTGGAACCATTTGACAGCAGTCACTCTTGTTGCCCTGCTGAGCGTTGCATGCATTATTGACTGTGAAAAACAAAGTTTTGGGCCCCCCAATTGTTTTTGCCTCAGGCCCCAACAAGGTTTTAGAATCACCACTAGATTCACACATTATGAAATTACTATAATCATATTATTAGGATGTTCTATTCATTACTGAACTGCAGTATTTTGTATCAAAGTGTGCTGAATTGGGACTTCTTGAGAGGCAGAGTGAACTTGTGTTTTCCCCCCTGAAGCTATAGAATCTGATTCCAGCACGACACATTTGCAATATTCCCTACGTCAACAACGATTGGTAACACCTAAGCTGACTTGAAAAAAAAGCAACAATACAAACAATGGCACCCAAAAATAATTCAGTGGCTGCCGACTAACGTGTTTACATCAGTTTAAAAAAACAAAACAGAGTGCCACTGACGTCAGGATGAAAGAAAGGATCACCAGAGGAAGAAAGGATTTGGCTCCCAGTCACAATTCTGACGTTTCAAGCCTCCATTTTATTTCTAAGTGGGGAATGAAAAAGAGAATTAAAGAAAAATATGAAAATGTGCTGTTATGATGATGAGATGTAGTCAGACTTTTTTAACATATAGTTGATGGGCCTGCTGACATGTTAAGTCAGATCCAATTGTCAGGGCTTATACTGTCACCTACAAGGCTACAGAGGAAATAGGATAAAGTAGCTCCATTTCTGTTTTATGATTCATGCTGATGTTATTAATCAAGCTAAGAGCTTTTACCCTTATTTTTGTGTGTGTATCAATCAATCTCCTTTTGGGAACAAAGGGGTGGGGGGGGAAGATTGCTCTTTCAAAAGCCTGACATAGATTGTGAAAAGCAATCCAACATCAAGACTCTGTCCTTTTTACATTTTACATCTCAGAGCAACATCACAGAGTCAAGTACATGTTACGTTCACTTATTGTCTGCTTCATCTTCTCAGTGACTATTGCAGAGCTCCACCCCGAGGGCTAAGAGCTAAAAGATTCTCTGTGTTTTTTGATAAAAGAGAGTGAAGTACAGGAGAAACAAAAACCCAGACAAAGAAGGAAAGAGAGTGTATGTGCGAGGGAAGTGTGAGTGTGTTTGAAAGAGAAAGTGTGTGTCTGTGTGTGTGCAATAGAAAGTGTGTGTATGTGTTTGTTAAAGTGTGTGTATGTGAGATAGAAAACGTAAAGGAAAATGGATGGATTTTGGTGAATCAAGTCATCCCTTACTTTGTCTTAGAGGTTTACCACACAGTTTTGCATTGAAAGATTTTATTCATCCCCCCCCCCTTCCTCCCAAGAGTGATGACAAAAGAAAAGAAAAGGTAAACTAACAAACAGATATTAAGCACAACATCACAGATGATGGTCAGAGCTCTGTCCCTCAATTGTCTGTTCGTCATAGCAGCAGCTCCTAGAGTAATAACAGACAGACAGGCAGTAATGGACCAATCAGAATCGCATATTCAACAAAGCTGTGTAATAAGAAAACGTATCCCTCCATTTATTTACCCTGCAAACGACGTAAAAAGGGTCTGTTCCCTGTCCTTTTTGTGACATGTTTAATCTATAGACCAGTTGTTCCCAAATGGTGAGCCATGCCTCCCCTTTGGAGTGCCAGTCGACTTCAGGTGAAGCACAGCGTGAGAAAAAAGAAACCAAAAAGAACAAGTGTAAACATCTAGTGGGATAACTACGATGTTTTGGGGGGCAAAATGGATAGTTTTTTTTAAAGAGAAAGAGAAGACAGATTCTGGAGTGAGCGAAAAAAGTACAACCATGACTTCCTATTAAGAGTTTGGATTATCATGGACTGATTCTAATAACAGTATGAGACCGTGGAACCTCCTCACATTGAGACCAATCTTGTGACTCAGCCAATGAACTTTTTTGATAGAATTCTGAAGGAATTGCAGTCACAGAACGGTAGTTGAGTGAAGTGTCACTTGCAGACTTTTTTGGCTTTTTCCAAATCTCTCCACAAAGGCTATCAAAGGGCTCATTCCCTTCACCCTAACCTCCACTTATGAGTGTGAGTGCGGGGTGACTCACATTGACTGATCAAGAACAAACACTGGTCAAGGCTGCAGGTGGAGGAGGATCTGCATTTCTTTTATTTTCTTTTAATGCATCCCTGCATCAACCACATATGTGCATGAAAGACGCTGATTCATTGTTTCCAATTGTTGGCATAATAATAAGGCAGTGATGTCAATAGGGTTTTTTTTTTGCCGAAAGCATGTATGAAAAGATATTAGTGTTGATACACAATGTTGAGACAGGGGTATGTAAAGCAGCAGTGCAAGGGGAGACAAAGATTTTTTTTAAATAAAAGGTGTTCAAGATATTTATTGTTGAAACCCATTTTTTATAGGGGGATGCAGCAGATCATATTTTCTCTCAGGAGAGGCTCCCTTTCCCCCTTTGAAAACCTCTGATCTAGACAAAGACTGTCTGATGTCAATAAATTAAGTTGATATATGAACTTAGATTCAGGAGCAGGACTATGCCCAAACCACAACTTCAATAACCTGACAAGCCTAGTTAAACTGAGCCATCCTACTCCACCCTGTTTGTCTCAGTTCTTAAACCAACCCTCCCTTCCCTTCCTCTCATCCATTCAACTTCCTTCCTCATCCCTACATCTAATTCTGTCTAATTCTAAGCACAGTCTGGACCGTGATCAGCTACAATTCAACAATTCCCTTAGCAGACGCTTTTATCCAAAGCGATGTACATCAGAGAGTACAAAACAAGCAAGGATCTCTAGAAAAAAGGGAACAATGTCAGTAAGAGCAAATGGTCAGCTTTGAGTCTGATTGGACACACAGGTGCTGACAGGCATTGCACAGAGGCAAAGCACAACATTGACAGCAGTCCTTGACAGCTCTAATCAGTATAGAAACCATCTTAAAATTGTCGTTATCAAAGAAACCATTGTCATTTCTATCATCATCATCATCATCAATAATATCAAAACCATCTTCATCACCATCATTAAGGTCGTAGGTATTCATGAAAGAGCTCGATCTTTAGCTTTTTCTTAAAGGTTCAGAGGGACTCTACAGATCGAATGGAGTTCATGAAGTTCATTCCACCACCAGGGGGCGACGGAGGAGAAGAGTATAGTCAGCTTCTTAGGACCTAACCGCTCGGGCAGAATTATGCTTGAGACGGAACCCCCATCCTGAGTCTCCCTCAGCCCTGCAGTCAGTCCATCCTTCCAGACCAGCCAACTGACGACATCCTCTTCCATCATAATCATCACCTCAACATACAATAATCTGTCTCATCATTCATTTGATCTATCATTACACATCTAAAACGCATGTGGTTGGGGCGTGGTCCTTGCTAGTGAACAGGTGTGTAAGGGCAGAGTGATACGTCCCAGTGATGTTATTCTGTCAGCATTCATGGAAGGCCTTCTGCCCAATCAGACTGTGGGATCGGACCTAACTGTATAAGCGCTGCTCAGAGTTTAGCCATCCGTTCAATGTCAATAGGTTGAATTAAAATTAGTAACTAGGTTAAAGAGACAACAGCTGCTAACCAGGTTAAGGGCATGTCCCACATATTCTCTTACCTGCTGTTATTTTTACCCTGTAACTTAGTTTATTGTGTATTAAAGCACAGTCAAAGATTTAAGTGCTTGACTTGGAACTTTGCAACAAAATACATGTCTCCTTTGGCAAAAGTACTGTCCTTAAAAAAACATCTTCTAAAGATTCTTGCAAGGCTTTTAAGCAGAACTCCTCCTGGGCTCTGCTGGTTTTTCTGCATGAGTGAGCAAGTGTAGACAAGAGAGAGCAGGAGGGAAAGAAAAGGTGAAGCTGGTCAATAACTGTGTCCTTCTATATGTGTTTGAGTGTGTGCGCTGATCTCAAAAATAACAAGATGGAAGGGAGGAGAGAAATAATTGTATGATTGTTTTTTTTTTTTTTTTTTTTATAGAGCCTTATTCCCTTGGAGACGCAGATGGAGCTTCATTAATCTAAAAGCAGGTTGTGTGCCCTCTCTTAGGATAATCTGAGGGAAAACAATACAGCACAGGAAAAAAAAAAGATACACTTGACTTCTCCCTCTCCGTCTTTTCTCATTTTCTATTAATGTCTCTGCCTCACTCTCCACCCCTTCTCTCATAGACTGTTTTCCCCTGCAATAAATACTGGATATGAAGACTTCACAAAATAGGTGTATAAAAGATGTAGTGACTTAAATTGTTTTGACAGGATTCACTTTAAGGTTCACAGAGCTACAAAATGATCTTATTCAAATGTTGTGATGAATGGTTGACATTACAGGGTTATGCCTGCTAGTGACACAAATTACAATCACACCGCTTCTTTGTTCTGCACCTGATGCCAATGCATTTTGTTTTTTATGATTTGTTTGGTTAAGGGTGGCAAGCAGTAAATAACCTTTTGTGGGTTTGAAGGTAAAAAAAAAAGATTTACTCTCTCAAGCACAGGTGTTTAAATTTTTCATGTGGCTCATGCAAGCGGGTGCACGATGTTGTGATGTGATTTTCACCCTAAAAGAGAGAATGCTCAGGAGCTAGATTGCTCCAAACATGAACAGTGTGAACACAGGTTTTGCGGTGCTTTGCAGGAGAACTGGACACACACACACACCCACAACTTACTCAGAATATATCAGCTTCTTGCACACCAAAACAACAACACACACATAGACAAATTCAATCAGCAGCATCTTTTGAAGCTATTGCGTCTAGCTTTACTCGAAAAGAAGGGTCTCTTAAATTCTTATTTATGAGGATGCCCTGCAAGGCAGCTTCATATTTGTCTCACATCAAATTTAACAGCACTTCAAAACACTCACACTCACCGATTCTACATCAACACTACAAGTCTGGGCTGATGTGACATTTTACAACTGATCCCCAAAGGAAGAGAGTTTTTTTTTTTTTCACTGCAAAGGCTTCTGCAACTAGAAGGGATTTAGAGTGCATGCTCATGGATACTTTAGCCGCTGGTTATTTGAGGACACTGCTGTAACAGAGACAATGAGGATGTTTCCTATTAAATAAACCTTTCAAAATTCTACACATAAAGTTCAGTTAATGTGTCATACTTTATGGGCCAACAGCTGTGTACAGTCTTCTATGAGAGATGAGGGAGAACTGATGCAGAGCTGGCTGAGTAAACTGTGGCATCTTTTCAGGGTTTGTAGCCTCCGAACCTCCAGGTAGCCATACCCCTACAAATCTTTAAATGACTATATTTTCATACTGAAATATGCACTCAGGGCCATCTGTTTAAGTGCATATCTTTATGCTTGAATGCTGTGCAATGCATATTTACGGTGGACAGTAGGTGCATAGGCTTGGCAATAGCTGAAACAATGTACCTATAAAGAAACGTGTGCAATATGTTTAGAAACGCTGCACATTCAAAAGCAAATGCAAACATCCAAATGAATGCAACGGCTGCAAAAGACACAAAAGTGCTGCAAAAAACCCAAACAACTGCTTTAACATCAAATGTGCTGCAAATACATAAAGAAAACAACTCAAAAACCCACATACATTCAGAAACAGCTGCAAAGAGAGAATGCTGGAAGTTCAGCCTTTTCAACAGAAGTACATACTCCAGGCCTGTAGGGGCGCTCTGTTGGGACAAGGTATTTACTGGAGAAGGTATGACCAGGCATGGAAAGTTTTGTTGAGTTGCATTTGTTTGGGCTATTTGCAGCATTTTGTGTTGGTGTCTGTCTCAGCGCATTTTTTTCATTTGCAGCGTGCTTCAGCCGTTGCACTTGCTTTTGAATGTGTAGGGTTTCTGAATATGCTGCGTATATATATAGTCTGTGCTATATACCTATCAACCATTGTGCATTTTCACTGCATATCTCTGTTTACAGTTTAACGATATTGACTAGAGTTGAAACAAAGTTAAGGTTAAAGATCCACCCAGTTTGAGTTTGAGAGATACAATTTCCACAATAAGACTTAAGAATTTACTAAAAACAATGAAATTCAAAAGAATAAGAATCAACACAACAGGTGGTGATTAGGAGATGTTATATTCTTAAATTAAAGAGGCTTTAGAAGATTAGTATTACCTATTCTAGTGACATTCTCAGTATTTTTTTTTTGTATTGTTGGTGTTCACCCAAAGGTTTTGGAGGTGATTTTTCCAAACTTTGATATTATTCATTCTTTCCCCTAAAATCATGGCTGCCCTAATGGGTGGCAAAGGGGTTGCAACCATCATGGCTGAGAGATTCCTGTCAAAGAATCACACATCATCAAGCTAACTAGCCATAATATTCTAAAAGAAACGAGCAAAGACAGATGCTAATGGAATTGTTATATCAGCCTTTGCAACTATTGTACACTTTATTTGAGGGGAGTAAAGTTACTTTTATGGAGCCATCCTCTAGTGGCCACCAACGGTATGGTAAGTCACTTAACACAGTGGTCCAAACAGTGGCTCACATGGCTTTTCCTGCGGTGTGACAAAGATAGACCTACCACACCCAACAGTGCCAACAGTGAGTAAAGAAGGTGTCAACTTTTGTTTAGAAAGAGCCTATTGAAACAAATGTAAGGTTTTTAGTTCATGTGGATGAAATTGTTCTCCAGTTACTGTTGAGCTGTATGAGCGTGATGTATGTTGACTAAACAATGTCTGACTGCTGACTTGCTCTTGTCCTGAACCTGCTAAATTGAATAGACTGCACCTGCAGCCACCCTGTCGGCTTCAGCACGCAGACAGCATACATAAACACAAATACACAAACTCATGGACAAAGTTAATGACATTACATAGAGGTGCATGCATACATACAGGTATGTCTGTGACATACAGAGGTGGTGGTGCATACAGAAACCTGTGAAAAACTATTGGAAGTGCTATTATGCCTGAACGCCTGAATGCACAAGGACAAATGCTGAATGTTAGCATGGACACACACACACACACACACACACACACACACACACACACACACACACACACACACAGGCTGGTATACACCTGTGGGAAAATAAAGAGAAGCTCTGACACAGTTGGATGCACAAGGTCAAACCCTTGCATGTGAGTATGCAAACCACACACACGCATACACTCCAATACACAAATGCACAAACAAATTAGGCCATACAAATGCATGCTGGCACTTGGATTTAGCTACAGGGGGGCAAGAGGAGAGAGAAAACAGGAGAGAATAATAACGAGGGAGAGAAAGATGGAGTGAGGAGAAGAGAAGAAACAAAGGGAAATGCGGAGTTAATTGGATGAACAACTGAACAGGATGCACAAAAGAAGAAGAAGAAGAAGAAGAAGAAGAAGAAGGGTGTGCAGTAAGAATCGGCTAAAGAAGCACATAAAACAGGCCTTACCCTAAATTCACAAAGTCATTAACTTTGTTTAATTCTTTTTCCAAGCAACTGTGATCAAAATAGAGTAGAATGAGTTTCAAAGCATATGGAGCATAAACATTTGAAAAAAGCAGGAACACAAAACAGATGCACTGAGGCGATGGGGGGTAATCTGAATGATACAAATAAGGAATTAAAAATCAATGTGATAAAGAAATGTCAGATAAAAGTTCCCTGTATCCCAACATACTTTTAAATGTAAAAGTGTACACATTATATTTGGTTTGTTTAATATGGTGCAGAGTGATAAATGGAACTCAACACAAACTAATAAAAAAAATATGGATACTGTTTCAAATATTATGCATACTTGTATGCCTGTATATGTTTCATTCTGTTGTAAAATAAGTTTCCTTGGCTGTCAAAATTAAAGCTCCAATGAGGAGCTTTCAGTTTGCATTTTGGCAACGTCTGTTCAAAGCAATCTTTTCGGATTTTTCCTGAATAAGACTGTGAACATGTACAAGTTGTGCTTTATTTGTAAAACTGGCCATCCTGCTTTTATTAAACGTTGTGTTTCACTCATCCAGAATGTTTTCCATGGAAAAGGAAGCTGTCTCTGCAGTGTGCAGTTGACACCTACCCCCTGGCAGTGGTTATAGGCATTGAAGATTACGATTTAAAAGGGGCTAAATGTTGTTGCTGTTAGTTTTTTTTTTTTTTTTTACTTTTGAAGGACAGAAACAGGCTCCAATATTACTGTCTGTCTTTTTCATAACAAGCTAAAAACTCCTCACTGGAGCTTTAATTATTCTACATCTGTGTGTAATTGTCAGAACTCTTATTTTGGTAGTTTGGTAAAAATCAAAGTAGTTAGGAGGGGAAAAGGTGAGAGAGAAAGAGATAACATTATGTTCTTTAACATGTGCTATCTCTATTAAACAAACAAACAAACAAATAAACGACTGGCCAGAGTTCAAGACACATTATTTTTATGGTTGTATGTTTTTTTTTTTACAGCCAGTTCTTCAAATTTCAAAGAAAAACAGAAGGAGACACAAGACACTGAACCCAAACTGGAAAAAAACTACAGCATGCATACACATACATCAACATAATGCAGTACATACATCCACATATACAGAGGGTGTGATGCCATGCCTTCCTCCATGCCCTCACTTCCTGTTTATGGACCTTGCAGATATTTGTATTGTTCCAATCTAGTTCATACAGAGAATCTGGGTGTTGAGCCACATTTCTCTGTCAGTGTGCAGAGTACTGTTTGTGTTTTGGGGGATGCAGGGGGTTTGTTATCTGCGTTGCTAAACAGACAATAATAGTTGGCAACAACGTGAGGCAGAGAAACAGGGTGCAGTATAGGAAGAGGAACGGCAATGAGAGACCTTAATAATTCAGCTTCTGGCACAAATCGCTGAAACTGAAAGCATTGCAAATAACTTATCAAATAAACTTCCAGTGAACTTTTCAGTGTTTTCCAAATGTTTGCTGTAGAAAAGGTGATGTATGTCATAAACAATTTTCCATTAAAAATCAACTCAGAGTTCAATTCAGAGTGTTCATCTTTTAAGAATCCAAACAGCCTCATTCAAAGGCTTCACCTTGGTTAAAAAATAAATAAAATGACTGAGCTGTATTGTAGCATGTGTTTCTTTGTTCCTCATTCTGAAGTGTTGGTAGAGTAAATATTATATTTGGCTTCATCCCATTCGGGAGCGTCTAGACTTGCTTCATGAAATTTACATAAGAAGATCATACTGAGATAAATATATTTATGTGTGGGTCCTTTATTTGCCTGGAGGAACACATGCCTGTTACTTTTTGAGAATATGTTGAAGGTACCAGATAACTGACACAGAATGTTAACATGTGGATTCAGATGAAAGTCCTCAGATGTTCCTTTTTTGCAAACAAGAACAACAGGTATATATCCAGTATTGTCTAGGATTTGTGCTATTTTGTCAGTTTAAAGGTCCCATATTATGCTTTTTCTGGTTTTATATGCTCTTTAGTGTGTTTTCCAAGTGTCCTGTGCATGTTTAGGCACATCTATGTGCAAAAATTCAAAGTCCGCGGAAACACGGCTTCTCCTCTGTCCTCCTGTTAGCTGTAGCATTAGCCGCATGTAACGCTCGGTTCGAGCCCCCCTCGATAAAAATTTGTCAGTCCGACGTCATTGTCAGTGTGAGATCACTGATCTAAGCCCAGCTCGTTGTGGCAAGCCCATTGGCTCGTTGTGGCAAGCCCAGCAGCTCATGTTGCACGCCCGTTAACCTCTGTAGCACGCCCACGATATGCCGTAGCCTGTGGTAGCACAGTAGTGCTAAGGTGCTAATGTTTATGCTCCCCTTGGACGAAGCCAGTGGCTGCATTCCAAATATGGTAAAAGAGGCGGGACATATCCGAGAAGCGTGCTGAGCAACTGACCACCAACGACAGAGCGGATCGGCAGACCAATCAGAGCAGACTTGGCCCACGTGGGGTCTAACAGTGGGGGCTCAGCAGAGCGTAGCTGACAGACTCAGAGCGGAGAGGGAGCAAGGAGGAGCAGGACATGAAAACAGACACTTTTTTCGGACTTTAGCTATTGTGAACGTACAAAAGTAGGAACATAGATTAAATATACAAACCCCAAATAGCGCATAATATGGACTCTTAAGTTGTGGCATCAAGTCATTTCCAGATGAACAATAACATTCTCATCAAATCTCAATTTGTGAGATTCTTTTACACTGACCCTGGCCTGGCTGTATGAGTCTATTCACTCACCCTGAACTGACAGAATCCTCCGAACTGCTACAAGCATCGAGTCTCCGCCCCCGGGTATCAATCCAGTGTAAGTTTAAGTGGCAAAAGCTTTGTGTTCAAGTACAGTAGTGCCTACAGCTGAGATGGAGTCTTAACAGTACAGCGGGGTGCAGCAGGGTGCAGTGGAGTGCTGATGATACAATCAGTCCCTCCGGCCAAACAGAAGTTGCAACCAGCAGAGAGCACCACACAGAAGCAGGGATCCTGAATCAGTAGACTTTGTCATCTAAAATTATAGTCATTTTAGAGTTAGGGTTTGTGTCAGCTCACTGAATCGTTGATTTACGCTGAATTGACTCCGACTTTAACAACTTAGAGACTGTGGAGGAAGCACGGAGGGGATTATTGAGTAGTGGAGCGGAGGATACAGCAGCAGTGATAGTATTACTCTACAGAGAGTGACAAAGCAAATCAACAGGTTGGTTTGGTAATGTCTTTGGTCTTTTATCTTTTTTTTAATGATCCATTCATTTTACATTGAGATATAGATTACCTTCGTTTGTATATCCATCAAACTGATTTAATTTGTTAAGGAAAAGTTGAGGGTACAATGTACAGATATACATTGAAAAGGGTGTCAATGAATACCAACATTTGGGACACTGAAGATTTCACGTACACTGACCTTGTGTTGTCAAATGTCTTTGTGATTAATCAGAGTAGTGGCTGTCATTAATCATGTTTTAAAAATACTACCAATGTGTCACATCAAAACTCAAACTACAGCAGCCTGTTGCAACACTGCCCAGATAGTTCAAAGACCCTAACTTGAGTACATACACATATGTTTAGCCAGAGACTTAAAGACAATGAATGACTTTCATAGCAAGAGAAGGCGCCTTCTTATCTGACTGGCATTGATGTTCAATATTCTTTCTGAAGTGACAGTGTTGCAGTCAGTTTGCCCCTTTTTAATGTGAGTTTATAATAATGCAACGGGTTCGGTAGATGGATTATTCATAACGGGGATCTTTGAATACCGCTGATCTTCTGTTTGTTTTTTCATGGTAAATAGAAACTTCAGTTGGGGTGCCTGATAGCCAAGAAGTTTCACTCCCCATGTACTGAGGAGATAGTCATCTCAACATTTCCTGTCTCTCTTTAGCTGTCCTATCCAATGAAAAGAGACGCAGGGCAGTTTGTTTATTTCACTGATGGTCCGCAGAACTTCTGCGTCGAACATCAGGATTCATGATCAAAGTTTTACATCAGATGATCACTTAAGTCCATTACGCATAAGCACATGTCTGCCGTTTTCTGCTGAGTCTGCATTACGATTATCACCATTTAATGCATTTTAAAGGATAATTACATTGAATCAGGCTTCCCGTGAATTTGCATTATGAAGCGAGAATGTTGTATGATTAATTTGTGATAAAAAAAGATGAGGGCATTTATGGCGATTTCTTTTTGTTAGCTATCCTTCTGCATTCGGCAGCAGCAGCAGCTGTGATGTTTGAAGCCTGGACTATGGGTTAAGTCCTTGTTATGATGTTTCTCTGGTTTGCTCCGAGTTTGTAAAATGTGTCGTTAATATGGAAATGGAAACCTATCGTTGACTTATCAAGCTTATAACCAGAGTCCTGGGACCACTTAGTGCAACCGCCCTGCTTAACCAAAAGAAACCCTGGGTTTGTTAACTTGATGTAGTACAGGCCTCTGGAAGGCAGAGGAAAGAAAAGAGAGGGGATGAGAGCCAAGATGAGAGGAACTGATGAAGGAGAAAGAAAAAAAGAAGAGTCATAATGTGTGCAGAAACAAAAGGAAAAGTAAGGATGACAGAAAGGATCAAAAAAAGAGAATGACAACAAGAGCACAAGGGACACCGGGGGTGGACACAGAGAAAAGATAGCCAGAGGCCTGGAGAGAAAGGAGACAGTTGGCAACACTTTGACACAACAAGGGCCAGAAGCACACTACTGCCGAACAAAACACTCAAAGTCTGCCAGAGGGGAGACTGGGTGAGAAGGGGGAGAGACAACAGAGAGAGAGAGAGAGAGAGAGAGAGAGAGAGAGAGAGAGAGAGAGAGAGAGAGAGAGAGAGAGAGACACTGACAGAACGACAGACAGCAGAGAGAGTTTGTGTTGGGAATGTGTTGGCAGGATTGCAGACTATCCAGAGGACAGGCAGAACATAACTGTAAGCTAAACTCAGATCCAAGTTCAGCAGAAGGGCGAGAAGAGAAAGGAGAAAACAGAGACAATATGACAACATCAAGACATTTTAATTAAATCATATTTATTCTGAGTGAAATAATCAAACACACTGCGGCATTGTGGTATTCCTTTAATTAAGAAATGACCAATAAGGCTTTTTTATGATCAAAGGAATATTTTTAAGATTTATTTTTTACTGTTTGGTCGAAAGTAACAGTGGTGGAATTCAAAAATGGAGACTGCAAAAATGTAAATTTTTTTTTCCAGAGGGTAGAGCAGGATATGGTATTGTAAAAGTTTTTTTGTCAGGAATTTCTTTAACACATGGGGGGGGGGGAAAGAGAAACATTGGCACTTATATTTGACAATCTGTTGAATATAATTGCAAAAATAGACTTTTGTTTTAGCTTTATTCTGTCAGTGAACACTCTATCTTGTCCACAAGCAAGATGCTGTTTTTGCCTGCATGCTGCTGCTGGGTTGGTGATGACAAAGAGTTTTGTCTGAAAACTTTAACTTGAATGTCTTCAGCTTTAACTTTAAAAGAAAAAGGTTTGATGAGTGAGAGCCAAAACACTAAAGATGCAAGCCTTAAACCAAAAAATGAAAAGCTCTTGAGAGAAACAGCCGATTTGGATGATAATTCTCTTTGAGAGACCAGCAAAGAGAGCCATGTTTATAGTTTCTTTAGAGAAGTATGAATACATGTTCATCATCCATAAAATACCTTCAAAACTGCTGCACTATCCTCCTTTCACTGTTTGAGGTAATGAAACGAGAACTTTCCATCATAATAAAAACATAAGGAATTTTACTCATATGTATGCCAACCTAAAAGTTTTTTTTATTTAGACAAATTTCACAAATTGACATGAAACTCAAGGAGCTGGTGTCCTTAAATGTTTTTAAATCTAAAATGAAAGACATGGAAGCAGATTCTAGGATGTCAATGATTTCACCTTGACTTCTTGTACTACTGACTCCAAGATTTGACTTATTGATGGTTCTCTTTTAAATGAAGCATGTGCATCATTTTACACATATATAGTAGAAGGTGTCGCCAAAACAATTTGTTTTGGTTTACTGCTGGTGCTCAAGGGTGACATCTACTGGATCAGAAAAGCGCACATTCTTGTAAATCTCCTTTTGTGTCTCTGTCTGTAGCTTTGTGTTTTACTGATGATATTATCTTGCACAGGTCTCCCTTGGAAAAGACGTTCTTAATCTCAATGGGACCAACCTGGTTAAATAAAACATTTCTAAACAGCACAAAAGTCAATTTGTATTAGTAACTTAAGACAGATTAATGGACATAAGAAAGTCTTGAAAGTGATTTATAACAGTCACAACACAAGGAAATAGTTGTTGATATACTTGGCAATTAGAAAATAGATCTTAAGTGAATGCTTTGATTCATTTTAAAATTGTATGAGATGAAGAGGGCTGCTCTGCATATATGTTTCACTTTGGTTTGGTATAGTTAGAGTGTGTTTGCGTAGTAAGAGAGAGACTTGACCAGAGGGACTGTGACCAAGCCATAGCGACAGTAACTAATCAATCCACTACCTGATAAATGTTTGTGCGGCATATATTAGAAGATAATGACTGTGGAGTGATATGCGTGGAGACATGGACCTGCATGTGTCAAGGGTTAATCTGTAGGAGAAGGAGAGCTCAGGGGTATTTTTTTTTTCTCCAGGCACAGCAATTACACATTGTTGCCCTGCAGGCTAATGCCATGAATTGATGATTCTGCCACTTCACAATTTATCAAGATTGATTTCTTTTCCACTTTGCTGCACATGTGCAAAAAAAAAATTGCACAAAGTGTTGCTCATTCAAAGATGGTAGTTGAAGAAATCCCTGCAGAATGTGGGAGAATACAACTAAAAACATACAGTAAAAACCAACGGAGCAGTGTGGGTCATTGTCAACAGACTGTTGTCATAGAGACAGAACAAACCTGCAGCTCTTTTCTACTCAGTGCAGAAACGCATCATGCAAGAGCTCCTGAGTGCACAGCCAGTGAACATGTGGCCTTATATGACAGTCATCATAGTCAAATTCAGCTGACTATAAAACCTGGACTATTCTGTACTATTGCAGCTAAACAAGGTAATTTGTAAAGAAATACTCCTTCAGTAAAATGATAACGTGTCCATGATAAGCCTCTATAAACTGTTCAAGATGAGACGACACCTCTGTCACGCCTCACTGTCAGTGTAAAATTACAGTGGTGAAATGGTGGGGCAAACATTTTTTTCCACTCGCTTTTGAGGAAGCAAAAATCAATATATGTGTCAACAGGAGTGTTTGTATGTGAAGCTTGCGCTGTTTGTTATAATACATTTTTAATATTGCAGTACTTTGCCGTACTGATCTTTATACTCTCACCCTGATTTTTTACTTTTTTTGGATCATTGCACGATGTGTGTTTGTGTTTGTGTTTGTGTTTGATCATTTCTGTAATTGTTTCACCTTTGAGTGCTTCTCTTAAACTCCCAACTGCAAAGACCACTATCGCTGGCTGACATTTTATTATAAGCTCAAACTCAGGATAAAATTACTTCTTTAAAGATCGAATGACTTGTTACAAAAAAAAGGTTGTATTGCATCGACAAAAAATATATTGCTTTACCTCCTCCTGCCTTTTGCTCTCCTCTGTTTCCACCCGCCTTCTTCCGTCTCCGAGTTGTCTAGAATCTTTGTTGGTATTCATCCGGTAGAATGAGATGCAGAGACAAACACTCCATTAATATCCTGTGCCCTCCTGAACATCTGCAGTGACACGTCAAAACATTAGCGATGACAGATGGATTCGCTGATTTTGCAGCCATGGCTGACACACCAGCTCTTACTAGCTCAGTATTCTCCACTACACAACAACCTCTTTGCAGACAAACAGGAGAACAGCCAGCTAACAAACACCCAAACAAGGAATTATATACAGATTGTTCATTATCAAGTCTGAGAGGTTTGTGGAGGATGTGCATGTGTTTGCGTTTGCAGTGTGTGCTTTTAGGAGTTACCAGTCATACTGCTAAAGTAAGGAAAGAAACACCAAGAAACAGAAAATACATAGAGAAGAAAGTAGAATATAACAAGCTGCAGAAAAAATGATTTGTGAGCCACGCTATGTGAAATGAAAAAAAAAGAAAAGAAAAGAAAAAAGCTTGAGTCCCTGAAGCTGAGCGTGAAATATGTGTTCAATGTGAAATCCCACAGCAGAAAGATCTAATTAACTGTCCTGTGACTTCATCAGCAACAGCAAAATATTTGATGGGAGGTTGATTTTGATGAAGCATCCCTGCTGTCATCATCTGGGATGAGGAATAAAGAACCACTGTCTCTAGTGAGGTTTCAGCTGAAACACTCAGGCTCCATTCAGAAGCCACAGAAATAACAGGCTCTTTTTTAAAAATCAATTATATCTCCTTAATTACATCTATAAATGGAAATTATTTCTTCCTAATGAGATTGAAGAGACTTGTGCAGATGGGGTGAAAAAAAGGAGACAATTATCTGGTTCACAAGAGGAGAATTTAAGTGTATTGTTTTTTTTAAGCTGAGTTAGTGGCATAGCTCTCCGTAAGGGAATGCTGGTGTTCAGTTGGTCTGTCAGCTTCTTTGATTTAGACTCAAATATCTGATCCACTATCATTTAGCACCCCATTAAATGTGGTACAGTCGACTCTGTTAGACTACTAACTGTTCCTTCTAATGTCACCTTCAGGTTCAGAGGGAAGTTCTCCCTGTCATGTTTGAAAAGAAAGGTAATTAAGGTTCCTAAAGGTTTCATTCTAATGACTTTGGTGATTTCCTGTCCCCCCCTTTTTTTCTTATTTAAAAAAAAGCATTGTTTCTATCAATTTTAGGGAAGGAATCAACTACAGTGTACAACTATACAACCACATAAATGCCTGATCATTCCCCCTTAACACCCCCCCCCCCTCCTCCCTCCATCCCTTTAGGTCCAAACTTCTGTCTCTTCAGCATGAGTGTCCGTTTCTTTATGAAAATAAATAAAAACATGAAGACGAGACGGACAAAAACAGCATGAAAAAATCCAGCTAAATTATAAAAAGATAGGGAAAAAGAGCTAACCCAGGAACACAACAATTACAAAAAGGGCCTGAATTACATACATATACATATAGACAAAACAGAGTCAGTACTTTTATGTTACAAAGGGATACTAAGTTGCGGGCTGGGTCTCCAAAAATGTTAGAAAATCTCCCATGATCTTTTTCAACTCTTCTGGTTTGCCCCATCAGGTAAATATATAATTAGTTATTATAAACTGACTCTGTTTGATTTATTTGTACCAAAGCTTGACTTTTAGATGTTCTCCTTTTTTATAGTTTGAGCTCAGAGGAGAGACTTCAAATATCTACAATCATCAAGTGTCTGACTAAAAAAGAATTAATGAATAGGGAGTAAACTTTGGTCTTAACCTCGGCATCAACAGCCTCCTGATGCAAGTTTTTTTTTTTTCTTTTCAAGAGATGATTCATCTCCATGGTAACTGCACAGATTATAATCGTCTTTAAATACATAAAAAGCCTTCCTTAATCTCCCGAGTCAACTTGAGGGAAAAATGACATCGCCCACCGCTCCTTGAAGATGCTGTTGATTTGGATGCATAAACAGCAAGTGGGAGGTGGTTTTTTCTTTCTCCGATGAGATGTACTGTATTTCCTTTGAAAAGTGAACCCACTGTGTCTTTATGTCGAGACAGTGATGTGTACGCGGCATCTTCAGTTTTCCTTCAGGAATCCTGTTTGAGCTTTGGCAACATAAACAGTTTCTTTCTGCCGTTTTTATTTTGCGTGTTGTGCAACATATTGATCATCAAAAGATTGTTCCACATTTTTGTGTCTTAGTCATGGTGAACTTCCCAGCACCGTGTGTTTACATAACATAGCAATTATTCATGGCCCAGTTTGTAGTATAGTTATGTATTAGTTTAATATTCCAAGACCAAGCTTATAATGCTCTTTGTTGAATAATGTGTTTTTCATTTGACATAATTTATTACAGACGTCGCTAGTGTTAGTTGCTGGTTGCAAAGTGACCTTGTTGCATCTTTTTTTTTTAAAGGTCACATGTCATGCAAAATACACTTCACCATGTTTTTCTAACAGTAAGTGTTCCTAGTCTTTTTAATAACACCCGAATTATGAAAAAAGTCCTCTCTGTCTTTTGCCTGCTCCACTTTTTAGAAAATGTGTGCTCAAACAGACCGTTCAAAGGGCAGAAACCCCTTCCTCAGGTGTTTGACACTCCCACAGCTAGGCGTTTGTTCTTCCCTCTGAGTCTGCCTTCATGGTGCAAGACAGTCTCTCTCTTTTAAAAAAAAAAAAAAAAAAAAAAAAAAAAAAAAAAAAAAAACTTATCTGGTGTGTTATATCAAGGCTCAGGTATAATTAGGGGCTTGGTTGAATCGACTGACAGATGGATGCATAGTAGCTGTTCACAAGGAGGCGAAAGGCTGAGCTCAACTTCAACTCTTTTGTTCTATTGATGGAACATTATGTATAATCATCGTTTCCAATACAGGGACCTCTATTGTTTGGCTTCATAACACCTCTTAAGAAACCAATGGGTTTATGCAGTCGTTAATGGTTCATACAGTCGATGTTTTAAACGTGGAAAAGGAGGATAAAAGGGAGAAGATTTCTTCTTCATTGTACCTCCAGCTTCATTAGAACTCCAGTGACCTTTGATGTGCATAAAAAGTGTTAGAGCTCCCCTGTAAGGTTGTAACAAACATAACTATAGTCAGTGATAATTTGCTATAAAACACACACTAGCTGTACTTTCAATTGTCAGCACTAATTTGTAATCCCCAATGGGGGCCAAATTAGCATAGTATTATGCTAACCAATCCCCAAAACCTCAAACTTGATGGTTACACCACTGTGTGTGTTTGTATAGTTAGGGTTCAGGTTCAGGTGGTTCATAGCCGCCAGTGTGTATGTTAGCATGACAGCCTGTTGTTGCTCTGTCAAGATGCATTTAAATGTACTACAGGGGCTGTGTAAGCACTCTGAGAAAGGTTGCAGACAGAATCAGGGCAACAAGTTGTCTTCCTCAAGTGCACGTTTGTTTCATCTGCCACTAGTCCTTCAAACAAATGACCCTCCTTCACATAATAAAAAGAAGGCATTAAATACCTGTGTGAGGTGCACAAACAAAATAATAGCCTGAAGAACAGCTAATTAGCACCCAACCCAATCAACTTTCCATCTTTTGTTTCCCTAATAGGATGTCAGACTTTGCAATGAAAGGTAGCTTGAAAATGTAATTACTCAACAATTTCCGTTTGTTCTGTGCTTGCAAAAAAAAAAAAAAAAAGAAAAGAAAAGAAAAGAAAAAAAAAACCTATAAGCTACTTCAAAGCATCTCTGCGATTTTGCTGTGTGGAAGGAAATACAGCATTTGGTCCCAGACTGAAAACATGGGAAAACACAAGTCTGTCAAATGTACACAGATCGATGTTTTCATTATGTTTTGGGCCTGTGAACAGCTGCCGGCGTACAACAGCTTATGAAAAAATTCAAGTGTGCTTTTGTTATTCTTTTTGCATACATTATGTCTTATTATTTCACAGACTGAAAGCATACTGCAGTGTCTTTCCACCTCGCCAAGAAAACATTTTCCACCAATTTCGTAGTGAACAAGTGAATTCTCGCTCTGTATTCAGTGCAGCAGCTCTCCATTTTTAATTAGAGGTTGAAAACTCATCTCATAACTACAGCACGTCCATACTGAATCTAACCCTGCTTCTTTCAACAAAATATGTCCTCTCCATACCTCCCCTTTAGGCCATTTTTCTTGTGTATTTTTTTATCACACTTCCCTTTCCACATGAGCCTTTTGGGATCACACGAGTATTGTCTGGGCATTGTGACTCATGTAATGTGTCTGCTGAGTCATCTGTGATTTCAGCCATCATTAAACTTTACTTGGCTGTTACACTCACTGTGCTTTGTTGTAGATATTAGAAAACTTTGAAAAGTTTCTCACATGAGGTGCATGAAAACTGTTAATCCAACAGTTTTACAAGATGGATTTCATTATTGAGTCTCTGGAGTTTTTTTTAGCTAAATTATTGCTCAGCAAATAAGCCACACACAGTGCTTAAGATGAATGTGTCTTCTACAACTAGTGACAATGAAAAATGTGTATAAATCAACAAATCGTTGCATCTTTAATTGTCATTTCTTCTCATTATGACGCACATCAGCTCCTCTGGTGATACAGGACATAAACTTGTCATTTGGGACTTTAGTTAGTTTTAATGCGAGGTTGTACCTTTCAGACATTCAGACAAAAAGGTAAAACACAACTATCTTATTTAGTCAATAAGGCCAGCTTACAGAAAATGTGTAGATGGCATTTACACAAACCATAATTATTAGGATTTGAACAGTCAAGTGGCAAATGAGTTTCCCCATTGGGGATTAATAAAGTTTTCTAATCTAATCTAGTTTCTCTCTCAAGCATAGTCGTGATGCTGTAGAAATAATAAACTAACCTAATTTAGGAACCTGACACCATAAATTAGCACCACCCTGCTACATGTTTTGAAACAAAAGCTGTGTCTGAAACCGCATACTTTCATACTTTTAATACTTAATACTCAGTGTTATTTAACATGATGTGAAATCGTAGTATGCAATTGTGTGTATGTGAGAAATATCTGGATGTATACTAAATCAGCTACAATTTTTAAGTATGAAACGGGAGCATACTGGTCATACTAAACTACCAAAGAATGACCTGTGGCTCTCCAGACTGTCCAATCGCAGAGCTCGCCAGCCAGCCACCTAGCGGCTTAAAATAAAAGTTCCTTTCTGAACTATATTTCACAGGTTGCCAAATAATGTTGAAATTACTACACAGTTGTATTAGTAATGAAGGTTTGCTTATTGTTGTTGAATTACATGGGCCCAATGGTCGATGTAGCTTGATGTTAGCTCATCAAACTGAGCTCAGACTGGCAGTAAGTCATGTGACCCATATTGTAGTATGTCGCTAGCGGCATCGGGTTAGCATGTATATTTTGAGTATGCAGGCAGTATGAAGTATGTGGTTTCGGACACAGCCTAAGTCTGTAGCCTGGTTTCATTTTCCAACTCAAAACTTTTAAATAGTAGAACTAGAAGAACCAATAAAAACAACATCATTTGGACAATCAGAAAGTACAGTTTGACAGTTCAACAAATACAGATTAATAAGATTAAGTTGTTGCCAGATTAAGAGATGATGCCACAGAAGGAGATCTGTATCTGCATCCAAAGGGGCAACGCAGCACACATGTTGAAGACAATAAGACTTTAGTCAACACCTGTTATGCCGTGTGCCATGAGGGCAGCATAATCATCTACTGTAAGGGATTCAGCTGTATGATGCAGCTTTTGCAGAAACAGGTAGTCAGTGGAACACAGTTTAAATAAATTACATAAATGATTTATGTCTAAACTTTGTGCATTTCTGGCAGATTTGGAGGATATCCTGTAAGCATTTTGGAAACTCCTCCATTAAAGCTGGATGTGTGCCATGATGCTAAATCACTCTGAAGTCATTCCCAAAGCTCTCTCTCCTGCCACCTGTGCTTATTTTGTTTGTACTTATGTATTAAAGATGATTTATATTATCCGCGCTCTGTGTCGAACATAATTTATATATGTGTAGAAGATTCCTATGTGAGAATCTATGAACCAAAACCTGACTTCTTGTCTGATGATAGATTTACCGCTGCAGCAGAACTAATTTAGCACAACAACAGCTTGCTTTGGAGGACAGTTTGAAGATCACTTATTGCCTGTGGGCAGCAGACCAGTAAAAACTGGAAAAAAACAAAAACAAAACTGATCTTCCTGCATTCCTATATTTTGGCTGGTCACCTACCAGCTACCATATTTGTGCTGGCTTATCATATTCAATATTTGACAGGGCGGTGCATTGTGGGATAACAGCTGCTCAATTAAGCACACAGATTTTTTCATCAGTGGTTGCCATGGTTTCCCTGGAGTTCTGTGGCCCATGTTCCATATGTCCTAAATCAGCAGCATGTGCTATCTGGATTATACACCAATGTCTGTTTGGGAGTTAGAGTGAGTGGACGCTGGCAACACGCTCACTCACGTGCCAGGCTGACTCTGCGAATGTTTGCAGTATTAATCCAGAGGTTGTGAGTTTTTCCGTCTTCTGTGGAACTTGATATTCATGACGGCTTTTTTTGCCGACACGTCAGTTTGAATAAGTGTGCTATGTTGCAGAGTGTTTGTCAAATGAAAGATGAAACATCCAGTGCTGCATTAGATGAATGTTGCACAGCTCTCTAAAGGACAGCCAGATTCAAAAGCTGTATGCATCAAGTAGACGCGCACTTCTCCTCTGCCAAAGCCGATGGTGCAGGCTTCTGTGATGGGCACATCTGCAACTACATCCCTTAAGATGCATACATCTGGAAATTACAGTTATATAAGTCTGCATATATAGGCATAACAGTTTTTATTTTGACATTAGGTTTAGTATTTTGTATTGCTTGATTATGTGTTGGTTACAACATTGATGCCAACTTCTAGTGGGATGTTGTCAAAATCTTAAATGGTTCTTCATTAGCCCATCCTACAAAAAGGCCTCAACAGAGAAACGAATGGCACTCTAGTTATAACCTCCTTTGTTGGGGTTATAATGTTTTCACACAGGCATTCTTAAAGGCATAATGTTCTTCATTCTGAATATAGCAAAAATCAAATATACCCTATGTAGATATATTTTGGCGTAAAGACTTCTTAAGAATAAAGTGAAGTAAAACTCCCTCTGGATTTGTTGATCTCGGGTCTGTGTTCACACGGCACTTCCTTCAGCTTGTTTATGTTTCGCTTTCAGGCTCAGACTTGATTCGAACATGTTTGGTTTTTTTTCCGAGTGAACCCCTCCCTGCCCATCTGTTAGCCCAGCCACCACTTGGAAGTAGAGAGAAGGCCCCACCCAGGGGAAATGTGTCTAGAGGCAATAAAACGGAGTGTCATTGCAGGATTACAGCTAAAGGGGGACCATAAGACTTTCTAGGACTAAAAAGACAAACACATAGCTACTGAATCAACTTTTAGATGCACATCATTATCTGAAATTACCACTGTTTTTTTTTTTTATTTGATAACAGCGTTATCTGAAAAAACAGTGGTAATTTCAGATAATGATGTGCATCTAAAAGTTAATTCTAGCATTATTTAGGTGGAGGCTTCAAATAAGCTTTCAGAGTTTTCTGCCTCGTCCTGCACTAAATATTGTCTATTTTGTTATTTGTTATAAAATATGTTTTTTCCTTACTGTGCAAATAAATAAATACTAACACTAAATTGATCCCAGAATCTTATTTTCAGATGTTTATTGGCACGTGTCTGCTGCTCTCTCTGTCCCTTCTGTTGAAACAGGACGCAAGTTGGTAGCAGAGACAGGAGGAGAGGGGGAAGCTTGGAAGAGGGCATTTGTTTTTAATCTGAAAATCTGCTCTGAAAGTGGAATACTAAGTCTTACATATAGATATTTTCCTGTATTTTGCATTTGTTTCACCTTCACCATCTAGCTCAAGGAATAAACTTTAAGCGGCCTATCACAACTAGATGATACACTTTCCTTGCTGTCCTAAAGGAATGTTAATTTATAACTTTATTTAATTCCAATAAAATGAGGCATCTCTCTTAATCACACTTTAAGGATGATGTTGTCTTCACTAAAGTGTAGAAGCTGCAGCTACTCCACACTCAAGAGGTTTTGGATGTCACTCAAGATGACAGACCCCTTGACTCGGGGACAGGCGCGGAAAAGGAATTGAAGCGTGTCTGGAGAGGGTGTAGGGAGTGCTTACATTCAGCTTGCTTCTCAAAAATGGCCAACAAGAAGTGACCTTAGCAGTGCTTAACCATGAGAAACAAGCATCAAATTAAAAGTCTATCAAAATATGACTCTAAACAAAACTAGTTGTGTATAACACAAAGGAGATGAAAGAAAGATCACATGATCGAGAAAGAAAAAAAAAAGGCTAAAACTCAAGCAGGCTCAAACTTAAAGGCCATTTTTTTTTCAGGCCCCTGTACACTCTTTAACAGTTTACCAGCAATAACTTGTCTTTAAACTGCTGAGCTGACTAAACTAGAATGTGACCTGCTATAAGAGCATACATTTCATGATTCATTGTGTATTCCTCTGCCATAAACAACATGGAAGTCTATGACTTGCCTCACTGGCTTTTTTTTTATTGATCCAGTTCAGGTGATGTATGTACTGGTGACTGATGACTACTTGAAGCTAAATGCCTGTCGTATGTCATGGCCTTTGATATATCCGAACGAACAAAAAAAAAACAAGAATTAACTCACCACAGCACGGCGCTGAATGTATTTATCTGCCACACTTGAAGGGGAGGACAGTTTGTCAAGGCATTTATTCTTCCTATGTGGATTCAAAAAGGATGAGGTCCCAGTACAATGCTTAACACGAGGATGCTATAATGCATCACAAGGTTGACCTCCGAGGTAATAGAATTACCTTGCATGCACAATCTTTTTATTATGATAATGCATGTCAAGGTGCGGGGGTACTAGGGCTAACATTACCATTTAAATCATTAGTTAAATGCAGCTGTTAAGGGCTGTCAGGGAAATCTTTGTCATGTACTGTATAGTGAGTGTCAGGTGGATATAAAAGATATAGAAGAAACAAACAAAAGACACACAAAGGTGCATGTCTGGGCTGTATACTGGTGTTTTACTGCAGCTGGTGAACAAGCCAAGGGGCAGACAAGAGATTGGATGAGACACACAGATTGTCCTGTTAGGCTTCTGTGGGGATATAAACACACAAACAAAAATGTTGAATAAGGCATCCAGGATCTGGATCGCTAACCTCTGGCATCCGCTTTATACTTGGCTGTGGTAATGGCTGAATCACTTTCAGCTGGATGGGGACCTTCATTGAATGCAGCTGCGAGGGAAACATAGGTCAGAGCTGTCCATGGTCCTGAAATGTCCTCAGAATAGAAGCAAGCCTGTCTTAATGTTCAGGACAGTCATTTGTAACAGGTAAAAAAAATACATTGCTCAAGGACAGGAATATAATGTGGTATGTCATTGGACAAAAATAACATAATGCAATGAATAAGTAAGTCAATTATGTAAATGTATTTTATACTTACTATAGCTGCCACAAGGGAGTTGTGGGTGACCTTAAAGACAGAGCCTCTGGAGCTGACCCAGTTTCAATGACATGTATTTCATATTTGTACTGTGAAAGATGTAGTCTATGTAGTATTGCTAAAATGAAATTAGAAGAAAAAATTGAATTCCTTGTCAGAAAGTGTAAACATCCAATACAAAGAGGATTAGGGGATTGAAATTATGACAATAATAATTAACATTGTGCCTTTAATTCACAATTAAAGGGATAATGTTTGAGAAAAGAAGAGGGCTAAGAAGTTTAGAAATGTTTTTACCAAAACCTCTATAATTTTTAAAAGTGTGTTTTTTTAATAACCTTATTAACAGTGGACTAAAAAAATACTGTTCTCTCTAACACAACTTTCTTAGTTGTGAGATTTTTATGCATTTATGTTTGCTCAAACTAGTTTTTAAATGTGTCAACAATCTTGGCCCCGAACCTCTCTCCTGATATGTTCAAAGACAGGACGGAAACAGGGTAACAAGAAGCACAGTGAATTGGAAACTGTAGCATACAACAACATAGATCTACATTTGGACGATCAGCTTTCTAGGGAAAGGAGTTAAACTCTGAAACACATTACCAACTGACAAATAATTAACCTCAGACTTAAAATCTGAGGTGAAAAAAGGTGAAATGCTGGCTGAAAGTAAACCAGAGCTGTAACCACTTTTAAATTGTATCTTAAATCTGTAATTTTAACTGGTTTATAGCATTTGTATTGTTATATTGTTGTACATGTATTTTAATGTGTCCTCATATAGTTTCATGGGGTTTTAAGTGATCGAATGTTGAACATTTTTACTCTGTTTGTTTAGCCAAAGAAATTAGCAATAGATATATACTATTAATTCAGCACATCAGTTTAATGCTTTGTATTGTCTTTCAAAGCTGACTTTCATATACTGAAACAAAAACATAGTTATCAGATGCAGTCTGGGGGGGGGGGGGTTGTTTCTGTTCTTTTTCCAAACAGAAAGAACTTTTCTAAGAGGTTTGGCCTATTTACAACTGCAGCCTCACACATTCTGCAGAACATGCAAAAGAAAGGGGATGATTGAACTTGGAGGCAGCTGTATTATCTGTGGAGGAGAACGAGGTGGAGCTTTGCTTGGTATGGCAGACTTTATGCTTGGCCTCCTCAACCTAATTCCAGTCTTATAAATATTCATGTTTGGTATTTCTGTCATGAAGTTGATGTGGACTGTGATGGATTTAGCATCACCACAAACAAATCCAAAGTGAATAGTTAACTTGGATTTTATTTTTTCCAAATTCCTTTGAATAAGCTAAACCCTTCAGGGGTTATTTATTGTTATGATGAATGCAGGTGTTGTTCAAAAAGCTGCTTGGATTGAATTATTGTATATTTATGTTGAGGCTTAGTTTATATATATATATATATATATACACATATTTGTAGTATTGTATTACCAGTGTGCTGCATAAAGTTACGTTTCAGAATAACGTTTCAGCTTGATTGTGTTTGTTGATTTAGCTGCTGTGCAGAAGACGACTGTTGTTTTGAAGTGCATTGAATAATATTTGAAAGCTTTTTGCGGTTTTATGGCTGCATTATGGTTCCATCACCAGGTGTTTAAAACAAACAAAAAAAAAAGCTGATATGGATTCTTGAAATACTGCAGTGTGCATGTTTCACTCCGCCGATTGCTGCGGGGAGACCATAGCGAGGATTTAAAACCACAGTCACGATTTACTGTATAACCTGACAGCAGCCACAGAGCGCCCAGGGGAGAGGCTGAGCACGCCCAATGAAGATAAATAGCAAACTGAAGCCTAAGTATTTTCAGTTACAGGCAAATACATGAGAATTCTGTCACTTAAAAATTCATTTCATCAGCCCTGGGGCAACATTGTCTGTCACAATGAATAATATTACCTATAGACAGATTCAAAAGATTGTCCTGTCTGGATGCACTGAACATCTCAACTGGGAAGTCATTTAGTGAAATTCCATATGAGTGTAACAGCTCTAATCATTTTCTGGTAGTTGGTAATAGAGGAGACCCAGGATGAACACTTTAATAACATCAGAGAATAGAGTCGTGGTCCTGTTGTTCATTTGAAAAACAGTCACTCATTAATACACCATCATAGGCCGCATTTGAAATGGAAACCAGCACAACCAGCAAGATGTCTCTTTTTTGTATCCGCTCAACAGCTACAATGGGGAGCTTTGACAAGTACTGTGATTCATTTTGGGGCCTTTTTTTTGGTATTTGATTTTTTATTGAATTATTGATGTGACAAAAAGGAAACTGTAGAGAACCAACACGCTCAATAGAATCCAAGAAAATGCAGTCTTTTCAAAGGCTTCGTTCTCCACTGGGATAAAAGTCTATTTCTTTCCCCAAAACATTGAAGTCAAAAAGCCGTCAGTCACACTGATAATGATACTCCTAAACACTCTTATTTAGTTGAAAAGGCTTGAATCAGAATATATAACAATCCCTACAGCAGAATAAAAGAGTGAAACATAGTATTGCAGGACTGTAAATGCAGTTCCTCCTTTTATCTTCACTTGGAAATATATCTTTGAGGTGAATATGGTGCCAATGGTAATGAACACTTAGCACTAGACTCCAACCGTAGAAAATACTGAAATTCATGCAGAGATTAAAGACAACTTCCTGGAAGCAATCCCACTTCCTTGGGGCTACAGGATATCCATGTCTTTCAAGTTAGTGATAGCTCTGTTAGAATGAAAATGGTCTTTTTGTCATGCTGGGAGTCCTCGCTGTGCAGAGGTCTGTTCTGCTCCTGCACCATGGTTACAAGCTTTAGGTGTTCAGGCAGAACTCATCAGCCCATCTTTTTTTCTCATTTTGCCTGCCTACCATCCCATACTGAGCCACAGTTTCACCAGTACTACACCAACATTAGCTCCCTATCTGAAGCCAGAGGGACAACTTGAAAGGTGGTGATTTCCTCCAATTTAAATTGGAGTAGAGCAGGTTTCATATTTAAGTGCACAAAAAACGGGACTAAAAATCACAGAAACCAACCTTCAAGTGTTAACTTTTCATGCTCTCAATTTCCTTTCAGTTCAAAAAGCCCTCAGAGAAGAAAG